>NC_143242.1:7757837-7930547 GCF_009617815.1 Ciona robusta | reverse complement strand
AAGCATAATTCAATGTCTGGCTCATAGACTGTTGTGGGGTATTATATGGAGATTGTCAACGAAGGTGCCATATGTGGTGACACACCTAAATTTATTGCACCACAGCATGAGCTGGGCAATGTTTCACAGAGAATAAAAGCAAAACCACAAATTATTTTATTAACTCCACAATAGGCCACACAGAAGCGCAGGCAATAATACTTCTGTGGCACAATGAACTTGCCCGTGTACAGGCATGTAAAAAACAAAAGTTCGGCCAATAACGGTTTACATTTATATTTTTCCCACAGTTTTCCCGGCGCGTGCGTTCTGACGTCGAATTTCGCCTCTTTATCTATAGCCCCACATTCGTGTGCCGCTTTCACCACGTACGAGGCTTTTGGATATAAGCCAACGATTTTCCTGCGGTCCTTATCATGGCGTAATTTAATTAAAACGCGTCAATCATGTTTCGTCTTTTCCCGATCAAAGTCTGTTTTCCGCGACGATTTCCACGTGTAACACACACGTAACTGTCACAGGGCTAAACATTTGACGGTAAAAATAAAGTTTTGCTACTGAGTTATTCTAATAAATATGACATAGTGTCATTTATACTACGCGCGACAAACTGTGTCCAGGCAACATTGAAATTATTAACAGAAGAAAGCAAACCTAGTAGAGTATTCCTTGCTTTGGTTTAATTAAACTATACAACTAATCGGCGATTACCAACTCCAAAAACTCACACGTTGAAGTAAATAAATTCCGGATCGATACGCTGGTGTCGTGATATAGGCTATTCGTTCCGATTGATATATTTGTACCGGGCGGTATTGCGCATGCGCTGAGACGCTACTGCGCATGCGCAGTCAAATACAATACGAGCTCTAATAAATACGTACCGACTGAAAACAGTTCCGGAAAATACTACTTAATTTATTTTTTTGAAATTATTATTTTTTCGATGGGAATAACATGCTAGTAACCTACATAGATGTATGTAGTGACCTACATAGATGTAAGCTATATTTTTCGCGAAAATATTTGAAAATTTAATAATAATATGATTCTAAGTTATGATCATACTTTTTTATATTTAACACCCATCCCGCACTTTTTTTAACAAAATAATGTTTCATTTTTTTGGTATTACGTTAAGCTATAACATATTCAAAGCTGGATCGGTAGAAAATTCTATAAATATGTTTTATGACGAATACTAATTTTTATAGTTAATATTTTATCGTAAAATTAAAATTTTTATTTTAGAATCCGTACTTGGCTAATCTAAATACTACAATTGTCCGGCGCCGTGGCAAAGTGGTTAGCGCGCCTGCCTCCAACCCGGAAGTAATGGGTTCAAGGCTCGTCGCTGCTACCATTGTGAGCGTATGTGTCATCTATAATAAAACAAACTTCATTGGCACTCATGATACCCAATATATCTGGTTTTATATTATCTAACACTCTAGTTTTAATTGCTCCAACTACTTAGGGTTTGACAGTAAATCGCATCAATGGTGTTCGATGGTCAAAGTATTGGGAATTGTATCGGAATCAACCAGATGATGATGTAATGCAAATCTTACAACTTCCACTTGGAAAAGTAAGAACCTTGAAAATATTCAGTTAGATTATCAAATATGTGTTTATCATTAAATAAAGGTAGAACAATCAGTGTTTAATGACATCATAAGTGTAACTGTGACATAAACATAATATAATAGCAAGCTTAGAATAAGTTGTAAAGAATTAAGAAAGAACTTCCATTATCATCATTATGTAATCACAATGGGTTCCTTTGTTACATGGGACAGAATATTGTTTGGATTTAGAAATTCCTGATAAATGATGTTTCTACTTTAGATCAAAGAATTAAATATCAAAAGTTTGCGGATGACAGATTCAATGACACAAGCCCTTCTTTCTCATCTTGATGTGATGGATAAGCTTGGTTTGGAATCTTTTAGATGTAATGACATGAACCTGAACTACTACATGAAAGATATTTCCGAGAAAATAATAGATCGGCAAAATAAAGTAAAATAACATTAACGCTCTATAACCAAATACTGGCCAAGTTATTTTGAATTCTCTTATTATGTTAATCATTTTATTTAGATCGAAATATCAATACTTGGTGCGGCAACCGAACATGTGAGACCATTGTTCCGATGTCTTGATAAAATATCCAAACTAGGACTTGATGCGTTATATTTTTCAAGTGACAATTATTGTTTATTGGAAAAAGCAAAATTACAACATCCTTCACTACAGGTTCAACAAATACTTCTCGTCTAAACTTTTGTGGCACTTCCCTTGATAATGTTGGCCAAACCAGTTATTAACTTTTTAATTAAAATATAACTAAAATTGACATCAATTGTTTGCTCCCCACTTTGGTTTGTGCTTATCTTTAAGCAAGTGTAATAAATTTATTGTTTTAAGTGTTTTCTGATTGATAATAAATCATGCATCACATTTTAAATACAAAAATAATTAAATAGAAGAACTTAGAACAACAAACACCAACTGCTTGCACCTCACTTTTGTGTTACAATAATTAAACATAAGAAACAATATTTTTAACATTTTGAAGTTAATAATACTGTTTTAGGTGGAATATGTCGATTATCTATTCTGATTTCCCACGGTAGACTTTGATGTATTCCCGCACCTTTATTCACAATCGAGTGACTCCGATAACAGTGACACTGATGGTTGCCCCGATTTCAACACCTTTGCTGCCAACACAAACCCATTGTAGCGGTTGATTGTGCTCTAGCACAGATTTAATGATATAAAGATAGCTAAATTTAACACAAATCCATAAAGCTTTTTTATTCTGGGCCACTATCATTTGCGTCCAGTGTGCCATCGAGCAATTTTATTACCCAATAATATCGGATCCATGGCTTAATGCTGCTACCATTGTGGGCGTTAACGCCAATTGCTACAACTGAGTGGTCTCTAATGGGTTGTCCAAATTGTCAACGATACAAAAAAAACACCTACAAAGTTACATACGTGGTAACTTGTAAGAGGTGTATGAAACAGAACACCCGTGTTATAACGACTGTCGTTGCCCCGCCATCCGAGGATAAATATGTTACATTCATTTATTCAAGCTCATATTTCTGAACCTGTGTTATCATATGAATCTAATAACTAACTAAAACCAATTAATTGCTGTAGGTCACAAATCTAGTTTTTGTTTATTATTGTTCTTCTGGCTGAACCGTAAACCTTCCCCTCAAATATTTATATCAGTATTTCCCGATTTGGTGATTTTAGCAAAATAAAATCTTACATTTGAACTAAATATATTGCAAGTTGTATCTTAGTTGTTTGGTACAAGGCTGCTTGTTGTAAACACACAAGTGTTGAGATAATGTTGGGCAATGTTTATACTTTGTGTTAATATCTTAACTGCAGGGACATTAATGGTGGTACATCTTGTACTGATGCATGTTGGATAGTATAAGAAGCACCAGCAACCGTAGTTCAATCGACTGCCTCTAGTCAGTAGCCCAAAGAAAACCGGTTAAAGGCTGGTTGATGCTACCATTGTGGGTATATGTGTCTTTGGGCAAGAAACTTAACAGTAATTTCTCGAATTCAGTAGTCACAAATTATAAGTCATACATTGAAATATTCACTCATAAAGTTACATACATTGTAATTTTAATTTTTTTTTAAATAAAACACAGTAGGTAATTTCAAATTATTCTTTAAACCATAGTTTAATAAAGAGGTATTATTTAACCATAGTACTAAGAGAGTACTATGATTTAACTATGTTTAAACATCTATGGATAAAATAGAAATCATACACAAAAATTTTCCCGCCATTTCTATAAAATTGCAATTTTTATTTTGCTCAAAATTTTATTCCTTTTCTATTTGTAAACGATATCCACTTATTAGATAAACAACGAGGCATGTTTAGTTATTAGCTATGTATATTAAGAGCGTTACAGTTGACGGATTTAAATCCTACGCCCAGCAAACCGACATAAAAGGATTTGATCCTCTATTTAACGCAATAACTGGACTTAACGGAAGCGGGAAGTCAAATATATTGGATGCAATTTGTTTCTTGTTGGGAATTACTAATCTTTCACAGGTATTTAATAATGTAATTTGCTTTATCCCGTGTTGCCACAAAACGACAGTCATTATAACACGGGTGTTCTGTTTCCCACACCTCGTTTCCTACACTATTTTTTTAAATGCATTTTAATAATAAGTAGCAATTTTATGTTCCATTGTAGTATTATTTCAAAACGCAGAAGTTCCTTATTGTAGCTGCCAGCATTGTATATATTTATGTCGGCCAAATTGTAAAAAGTCACCTGGAGGAATTTTTTTACTCCCCTGCAAATACGGCAATTTTGCTGATAATTAAGAAATATCCCTACAGGTCACGGGTACTGCTGTATAATAAACAGTTTAAAGATTTGAGTGTGAATGTGCAAAAATGATCTCCAAAGACTAAAATCGACCAATAAACTTATTCTTTACAAAAATAAGGTTTTATTTATTAAACACAACCATTGCACAAAGTTGCTTCCATATCAGTTTTGTAATTTTTCCCAAACATGGTATCTTCCATTTTATCATCATAGACCTATAAGGACCTTATTCAAGGTGTTTTATTTCTGTTCATCACTTTCTTGGAAGTGCTATAAATAGCAACATAATCATCGTCATCCACAACTTCATTCACTTGATCTGCAAAACGATATTGACCTGAGATATAGAGGTTTATAACAAAATATTAGATTGTAGGGCCATTATACACTTTCATTGTTTTTATTATTTTGCTCTCGCATGCTACATAGTAATCGCATGCGGGCTCGCCTCTCGGCCCAATTTTTTTGGAATTACAAAGAAGCCAGCGCACTATCACGCGCATTTTACTTTGGCTTAATTTCGGCACATCCCTACTCGATAACTTTAAGTAAAACGACAATCATTATCAGTGTTTTTTTGGCTTCCTTGGTATAAAATGTTAATTATATTTCAAAGCTTCTGTCAGTCGTGATGAAAATGTTGGACCAAAATTATCGTATTTATACCGATCCGGAGAAGCCAAAAAAGTCAATATTACCAAAAATCGAATATTAATAAAAAAACCTACCATAAGTTGCATTGTTATACTGAGTTGAAAGGCTCGCTTCGTGGTACTGGCTTTCCCTGTTTCCTTCAATTGATGCGTTTTCTGAGGTTATTTCAACGAGATTATTGGTTTGTTCGATCAGATTTTCATCCATGGTTGACTCCGTGTCTCGTTGCAACCTTATCTCAACCTCTCTCTCCCTCGTGCTTTGTTGCAAAGCTTCAGTGACAAATATCCGTCCACGCCGACTTCTAAAAGTTATAATAACATTATTTCTAATCTCTAGGCTCGCTTTCCACCATTTTTTTTAGTTTTAGCTACAATTTCCAAAGTCTAAATATCAAATACAGAATAGCAGCTCAAATGAATGGGAATAAATTGTTGCACTTTTAACAATAAAGACCAAAAGTACAAAGAAGTTTTGTGTGCATGGGCCTGCATAATTAGTAAAATACATAACTTCAATATAAACATTAACCGCTCGCTAATTGCAAATAAACAATATATATATAAATTACCTATATTTAGTTTATTACTCTGGAGTAGGCTATATGCCTGAATAATGCATTAATTAAAATAGCTAACTAACATTATATACCATGAATTAAATTGTTTATGGATGCAAATAAAAATACTTTATCATATTTTTACAAACCTTCTTCGTTTAATCATAATCATCAAAGAGCTTATAACTACAAGCACAAATATCCCAACAAGTAACAGAATAATAATCAGTAGCTCTGTAGATATTCCTGTGTTGTGTGGGGAGGTGATTGGTGTGTTTGTTGTCCTTGTAACAGATGTGGTGTCGGTATCAGTTGGTAGAGATGTTGTGTATGTTGTTGTTTTATAAGCAGTAGATCCAACATATGCAGCTGTTGTATTATTTTTTAATGTTGGGCTGAATGTTGTAGAAGGTGCTGGGGTTGTTGTAACTGTAAATAATAAATGTACAAAATAATGTTTATGTACATTTGGGATGCATAGCATTTCTTGGTCTGTCAAAACTTTCTGCTGAATTATTTTAATTAATTGTGTTTAGACTGTGCTAGGGATGCACATTACAGAATAATTAGGTATTCTAGGATATCCTAGAATACTTTATTTCGAATCTAGAATTCCGAATCTAGAATTTCGAATCTTTTTGTATTTATAGGAAAAAATAATTTTACCCACATAAGTCAGTTTATTGACACCTTCATAGCAGCTTTGTTGGTTCATGAGCTGTAAAATTATCAAAAATTGTAGTATTGTGTAGTTTTTGCAATATGAAACGAATAGCAGGCTATGAAAAGACGTTGTAAAACGTTTACTGTCGAAAGTCCCACAAACACAAAAATATTTTTTTTTTAATAATTAAATTTCAAAAATTGTTAATATAGTGCAGCGGTTCCCAAAGTATGGGTCGCGACCCAAACATGGGTCGCTCAGGGTTGTAGAATGGGTCGCGCCAAGGTGATGATTCAAATTTATTAAAACGAGTTTTTTTCTTTTTAAGCGTTCGGGTTAGGTTTGCGCTGTAGTTCAGCCTTATATTTACCATGTTTTTCTTAGCCAGGTGGGCTGTTTGCTACGAAATAGTAGGCATTCACACGTGGATTCATTGCATCATAATAGCGATTGTTTAACCTGGCAATTAATTACGACATAATAGCAATTCACACGTCGAATATTTGCGTCATAATAGGGATTGACACGTAAATCATTAGGCATGTAGGAGGTTTAAAGCAGGCTTGAATGTTAAAGAGGCACATGCATCGTATTTTAGCCTTTTTTTTAATAATACATTGAAAGATCCACACAAACAGTTGAAGATTTAAAAAACTCGGGCGTTTGTGTTGATAAATAACTTTGAAAATGTGCGAAATCGTGCTGCGTAACCGTATTTTCCACACGAGCCGTTATGAATTAAACAGAGGTTAGATTATTACGTCATAGAATGCGTATTGTTACGTTTGATCTACGTTACAGATTACATAATTCGTTAGGGTTTATTGGCTGGGAATTAGGGGTTTAAGCTTTTTACTGCCATAAAACAGTACGAAAACAAGTCTATAACGTCCCTTAACTTACGTAATACATCACTATTGTGACAGAACATAATACTATTGTGACGTAATAAATCGTTAACCTTATACGCAAGTCAAGCGAATTACGCTGCCGCAGCATGTTTATCGCGCATTTTCAAAGTTAATTTGAACATTTTGAACCCAAAATTTTAAGGGGGTCATGAGATGTTTATAAAACTCTGATTTGGGTCGCGCTAAAAAAACTTTGGGAACCACTGATATAGTGTATGAGATAATGTGTGATGACGTCATTAAACAGAATACCGAATCCTGTAATTAGATTCGAATACAAAAGGATTCGAATCTCATAGATTCGAAATTCTGTAATGTGCATCCCTAGACTGTGCGCTTATTATTAGGGATGTGCCGAGCCGAGCCCGAACTCAAAAGCTCGTGCCCGAGCGTCTCCTTTTTTGACGCTCGGCACTCGGCTGAAAACTGGGCCGAGCGCCGAGCCTTATGCTATAATGTTACACACGAGAGCGTAAAATATTAAAAATGAAAAAAAAGTGAAGCTACTAAGAGATAACGAGACTGGTCAGCGTAGCTTTCCCTTTAATTGTTTTTCGTTCGTTGTGAATTTGCTCTCTCGCAAGTAACGAAGCGCAACGTCAGCAATTTGCCGGTATCGAATTACAGCCGGTGTCGAATTACACGAGCGCCCAATGTTTTTGTATCAGATTTTAAATAAAAAGCCAAAAACTCTTAAACTTTTTTATAATGAAATATTATAAATTGCTGCAACCACGGTTTTGCAACCACATGACAGCCCCCTTAACCGCAGACACGCACGCAACCAGAAAATGCTAAGACGCACACACACGTGTTGCATTCAATATAACATTCCTTCGCTTGGAATTGGAACAATTTTTCATTCAATTATTACATCAGGTGTCCTATCGCAACGTAACTATTAATTATGACGTTTCATAACAATCGGGAGGAATGTGCCCACTGCCCAAATTGGGCAGCCAAACCAACCACGAGATCAGACCATCGTGTATCAGCGTCACATTTTTACACTCTGCGCCGGCGTATGAAATAAAGGAAGACGCATGCGGTAGCATACATTCCACACGTAACAAACGAAGCAATCGCTGTGAATTTATTCTCGTGAAAAATGATGTAATGAAACTCTGTTTCTCGTGCGGTGCCATCAAACGATGTTTTTTTGGCTTCAGTCCAAGCTCGGCCGGGACGATACTTTGTAATATCATATTACAATTTATGTTGGTTCCCATTTACTGATAGCGTCGCTCACATAATCGCGATTTACCGGATTTTTATTTTTTACATGCCTGCATACCATAGGCGCCGATTTTTTTAAATTGCAGAAGAGGCCACGTTTATGATGACGTCATTCGTTTTGCAGAAATTAGGAAAATACGGTATACGCAAGTTTTTATCACTCGCGCCAAAACACGATTAAGCTATACTTTCCATGGCAGCAGTAACAATAACGGCGACTATTAAAGTTTGCCAAAGCTGCTGCCTTTTAAGCGATTCGCAAAATAGGCTTTGCCTGTCAATCGTTACTTTCGATGACGTATTAATTTTACGAGCAGCTAAAGTTTGTTCCAAAATATGTAGCAAGCACCTATGTCTGCAGATGGCTGTTAAGGTACTTAATTGAATCCAAGGACATCCGCCTCGCAAAAAGATAAAACCGTTAAGTTAAAGCTTTAATGTGTTTAATACAGACCAATGTATGTGTTATTTGTTTTATTTTAATACAGTCGTTGTATAACCGTATTTGCAAAGGCGCTAGCCATATACTCATAGCAAGCTGTTTTAAGTATAAAACTAACGTATGTTCACTTTTCGTTAAAGTTTTAATAAACAGTCTCCACCGTAAACGTACACTATTCAGTTTGCTTTCTCTTGGATTGCTAATAATGAACGCGTCAAACCGTATTATGACGTCAATAATCGACGCATCAAATAATAATATGACGCAAATAATCAGCGTGTGAATCGCTACTATGTCGTAACAAAGCGTTATGCGTGGACGCGTGGTTGAGAAAAACATTACAGAAAATGATCGTTGTTACGCCAATCGATGGCGTAATAACTCAGTACGTTTGAATATATAGTTCTTTAGCTATTTGCGGGCTTAAAACGACTAGTTCTTTAATTTTAAACGGGTTTTATTAATAAAATGCAGTTATACGCAGCAGGTGCTGCACCGTCTGCATAATATCCAGAGTAGGCCGGCCTCGTCTGCACCATATAAAACGGCGCCCATGTGTATATGTATTGTTGGTGTAATGGACCAACTCTGGTCCAAATCGCATGCTATGGGACTTCACCCATATAGAATAGAATGTACATATACAATGTTGGGGTAATAGGCCAACTCTGGTGACCTGGTCTAAATCCCAGGCTCCATGGCGTGCCTCACTGTAGGACCCACCTATATAGAATAGTGTGTACAATGTTAGGGCAATATACTAATATACAGGTTAAAATTTAACAAATTCCTCCGCAATAAATTAAAACTTGTTTCAATGACACAATGGTAGCAACGCTGAACCCCGAACCCATACCCTCTAGTCTAGAGGCTGGCACTCTAACCTTTATGCCACGGAAACATCTAATATTTCTTATATTCATCCATCTAGCCAAGAAAGGTCCTATATACGATTCTGCATGGTCACCATAATTTTAATGTAATAAAACTTATTATTTTATTTCAGAAACTCCAGGCAGTGGAAAAACTTAAAAAACAACAAAGTGAAGGAAAACAACTAGAAAAAAATCAGATTGAAAAATTAAATACGGAAGATTCTATAATTGAAGAACTTAAGAAACTGGGGGTTTCAGTTTAAATGTTGCTGTTCCAGAAAGAATATTTATTTGCATTAAGTGCCTGGTGTGTTGTTTAGGAAATACAATAAAGTTCTTCGTGCCAAGATTGTATGAGTTTGTTTATTGAAATATATATTTACAAATATAGCATTTGGAATATGCAACAGAAAAACAGAACGTTTATTTATTTATTCCTTCAATCATACTAAAAAAATAAAAAAAAAATGGAAATTAAAGGCAAAATGTAAGTATTTATAGCATGCTAGGTGTTCATACACCTCCTGCCAGCTTACGAGTTACTCCGTATGGATGATTGTTTTTTCTGTACTTCTCTCTTTTAGTGTTGTACGAAAATTAAATAAAAATTAATTGTTCTAAAAATTAATGACTTAACGGTCACTGTTGAGTTCCCCAGGGTTGGCAATAGCAACTCCTGTTATAAAGAGGGTAACACTAAAAGAGGGGAAAAAAAGAGGGAAATCTTGCATTCCTAAAAGAAGGGAAACAGGGAAGTGCTGCTTAGTAAAAAAACGAGATTTTTTATATTTTATGTGCAACAACAGTCACAACAACGACGGAAGCGGCGACGAAAACACCAACAACATGAAAAGCAACAACAACCACAGGAACTAAACGTACCTGCACCTAACCCCCCTCAGGTGAAATAAAATCTCCTTTTCATTGTTTGATAACTTTGTTTCTTTCACTTAACACTAAACATGTTATACCACTTTATTTGAGTTTAAGTGTTTACAATTTTGTTTATGTTCAGAGTGCACACAACAAAATAGAAAATATAGTCATTATGTATTAACTTCAGAGCTAAATGCTGTTTACTGTTTGCACTGCACGCAAAAAAATGCTTAAGGGGCATATCAACAAAAAATCAAAATTTGTATTTTCATGG
This sequence comes from Ciona robusta, assembly GCF_009617815.1. Classification (NCBI taxonomy): domain Eukaryota; kingdom Metazoa; phylum Chordata; class Ascidiacea; order Phlebobranchia; family Cionidae; genus Ciona; species Ciona robusta. Next base: position 7,919,659 of record NC_143242.1, on the reverse strand, counting down.
AATGTGATGTAAAGGGACCACCAAAGCTATTTTAATTTGAACAAACTTATGCCGGGCTTTCTGCCCAAACTTTTACATATAGAGTCATAGACGTTTATAGTTTGTTGTAGTTGAATTGTAGTTCACAAGTGACTGTAGCTGATTCCTAGGATTGGTTATCTCTGGGTATTAATGATACCACACGGCTTTGTATTCTTTAGTTGCTGTATGTTTTATTGATTCTGTGATTACCCTCTTTTCATAGTGTGTTTAATGGCAATGGGTGAGGAATATGCAGAGGTGCGTGATGGGAACTGTAACATCTTATGTGGGGAAAAATGGGACACCTTTAGCATATAATGTTCAAATATCCTGATCGTGTTTTAATTTTTTTAAACAATTAACAACGGTCCATGGGAGAAGTGACAATACAGTTTTATAATTCTTTGAATGTTCTTTATTTACTACCAAATGGGACGAGAAAATAGATTAAAATGGTGTCCCATCTTCCTCCACCCTACTGTATTACTAATTTGCATTAATTTAAAATATTAAAAAAAAGCGTGCTTGCCTAACCGAATCGGTGTGTGTCGAAAAATGTAACAAATACACCCTTTCTTCAAAACGCTTTAAAGTGCGACTTAAAGGCGACTTTGTTTTATTGGTGGAAACTCGCCCTGAAAGTATGACCACTTGGGTCAACGAGGTTGCTACAAACGTGTGTTCTGTATGGTTAATACGGCAGGGCTTTAGGTAGGGCTCAACAAAGCGGACTTATTCCAGCGAAATATCTTTGATAGCAACTGGTGTTTAGAATATTAGGTAAACACCATATCGAGTCGAAGGTAATATTTAAATACTCCGTCGTTAGGAGTTCACAAAGCGCTTTCAACTCAACAATCCATATCCTCATCAATTGAACCAGAACGTTCGTTGGCTTTGTTGTCCACAGTTGTTATAGAGACGGTTGGCTCCACCAATGAAAGCGAATGAGAATGAAACATTGTTTTGCTTTTGTTGTTCGACAAAGCTTAAAGTAAGGCGATACAGGGAAGTAATTGTAACCCAGGCTTCACACGTAATACTGTTTTGTTTTGTAATATCATTGAATTGGGCGAGCAGTATATTATATAGAGTTCGTAATATCGGTGTAGTAAATATGCTTACTAAATACGGTTTAGTATCAATAATAACGAGCAAGCGTATCATATATGTAGTTCATGATGGTATAGTGTTGTTTCAGTATTATAGTGAGTTTATTTATTTTGTGATAGATGTTTTAGTTCACTATTAAACTAGTTTATAATTATAGTATTGTGATGAATTCTTATAGTTATTTATTTGTTTTATTCAGACCGTATTTTTTGTTTTATTCTATGTCTGTGTTAATTACAGAGTGTGAGTTAATTGCTATCCCCGCATCTTTCGTTTCACATTATTCTAACTTTGCTTTGCATGCTGCTGTTGATTGGTTAATTGCGTGGGCGTGACGTTGCATTTTATAGCTTAAGAATTAAATCAGTTGCTTGTGGTTGAGTTCGTGAGCGGTCTTACTTTGACTAAAGAATAAAATGCTACAGTACTTATACCACAGATGAGAGAGTCATCTGTGTCTATACTATATATTAAAATCTCTATGAACAAATCTACATGTTGTACGAAAATTAAATAAAAATTAATTGTTCTAAAAATTAATGACTTAACGGTCACTGTTGAGTCCCCAGGGTGGGCGAATTGCACCCCAATTTCAGGTAAACAATAGTTCAATATTTTTTTATTTTGTGTCTGTATGGGTGACAATTTGGACAACTCAATAGTGACCGTTAAGTGTCTTGCCCAAGAACACATACTCCACAGTGGTGGCAGAGTCAAGTATTGAACCCGGTATTTATGGTTATGATGCAAGCACCCTTACCACTGATTTGTTGTAAAAGTTCATTTCAAGAAATGTCTCCAATAAGCAAACAGTGTTAGCAGATATATTTCAGTAAGATCTGTTCTGCTGGATTTATTACATGAAGAGTACGGCTTTTTTCGGACTGTTAAGCGAATAGTTTTCACAAATTGACGAAGTTGTATATCTTTGTCAGATAACCTGCAGATAAAGTAGGAAAACATAGGTTTCGATATCGATATTAGAAAAATGAAGTGAGAAAACATGGATGAAAAGAATTCTAGGAATCAAACACAAGTAAGGTTTTAATTCGAGCCTAAATAAGTTTGTTGAAGCTCAATAAATATTTTAAACTTATACATCAATTTTATTGCTTTGTTATTATCTGACTTAACTTTATTTATCGAAACATTTGTCTTTGAAATCCAGCCTTGTTTTAGAGTAAAGTTCATACATTGTGTGCTTTTATTGGGTTGTCTAAATTCTTAGCCATACACTAAAAAAGTACAGAAAAAACAATCACCCATACGGAGTAACTCGTAATCGGGCAATAGGTGTAAGAAATAGAACTCCTGTTATAAAGAGGGTATCACTAAAATAGGGAAAAAGGGAAAACTTGCATTCCTAAAAGAGGGGAAATGGAAAAGAGGGAAAACAGGGAAATGCTGCTTAGTAAAAAAACTGTTTTCCCTCTTTTCCCTGTTTCCCCCCTCTATTTCCTTTTTTTCGCATATTTTTTATTTTCCTTTTTTTCCCCTTTTTTCTACTCCTCCCCTCTTTTCCCTTGTTAGTATTGATTTCCTGTTCCCTTTTTTCTAATTATCAAAGTTAGGTAAATAAAATAAAATATAAAAAATCTTTTTTTTTTACTAAACAGCATTTCCCTGTTTTCCCTCTTTTCCTTTTTTCCACTTTTAGGAATGCAAGTTTTCCCTTTTCCCTCTTTTAGTGTTACCCTTATAACGACTGTCATTGCCCCGCCACTCCAGAATAAATCAGTTACATTCATTCAGATTTTGGTGACGAGATTTCTGCATAGTTTTTTAAAACACAAATTTATCAGTATTACAGTTGTTAGACTTAAGAACCTAGCTAATCCAACCTGTTACTGCCATGCCCATATTTAAAATAATTCCTAAGGTTTTTAATTGTGTATTAACATCGACGATCAAATCTCTATACACTACAGTCCAATTAAACCTAATTATTCTACCCAGCCTAAGGTAGTGGGAGGCTCTGATGAAGCTCTTACATCAAGCAACGATGACACCAGTCGTCCTTCAATAAGTGAACCTCAAGCTACTGTTTCTTCACAAGATGTGTCCATACCTGTTCCTAAGCTTACTAAGGTAAATTACAACCTTCATTCATTGTTTTTAAACTTTGTCGTTGTTTCCTTTCATTGAACTCTACATATGTGCAACAACAGTCACAACAACGACGGAAGCGGCGACGAAAACAACAACAGCAGAAAAAGCAACAACAACAACAACAGCAACAACAACAGCCGCAACAACAGCAACAACAACAGCAGCAACAACAACAGCCGCAACAACAGCAACAACAACAGCAGCAACAACAACAGCAGCAACAACAACAGCAGCAACAACAAGAGCAACAACAACAACAGCAGCAACAACAACAGCAGCAACAACAACAACAGCAACAACAACAGCCGCAACAACAACAACAACAACAGCAGCAACAACAACAGTCGCAACAACAACAGCAACAACAACAGCCGCAACAACAGCAACAGCAGCAACAACAAGAGCAGCAACAACAACAACAGCAACAACAAGAGCAGCAGCAACAACAACAGCAACAACAACAGCAGCAACAACAGCCGCAACAACAACAACAGCAGCAACAACAGCCGCAACAACAACAACAGCAACAACAACAGCAACAACAACAGCAACAACAACAGCAGCAACAACAACAGCAGCAACAACAAGAGCAGCAACAACAACAAGAGCAGCAACAACAACAACAGCGGCAACAACAACAGCCACAGGAAAAATCCGTACCTGCTCCTAACCCTAACCCCCCTCAGGTGAAATAAAATCTCCTTTTCATTGTTTGATAACTTTGTTTCTTTCACTCAACACTAAACATGTTGTACCACTTTATTTGAGGTTAAGTGTTTACAGTTTTGTTTATGTTCAGAGTGCACACAACAAAATAGAAAATATAGTCATTATGTATTAACTTCAGAGCTAAATGCTGTTTACTGTTTGCACTGCACGCAAAAAATGCTTAAAGGGGCATATCAACAAAATTTGTATTTTCATGGAATGTGATGTAAAGGCACCACCAAAGCTATTTTAATTCGAACAAACTTATGCCGGGCTTTCTGCCCAAACTTTTACATATAGAGTCATAGACGTTTATAGTTTGTTGTAGTTGAATTGTAGTTCACAAGTGACTGTAGCTGATTCCTAGGATTGGTTATCTCTGGGTATTAATGATACCACACGGCTTTGTATTCTTTAGTTGCAGTCAGAGCTGGGATTGAGCCGTTTTTTGACACCTAGTCCAATTTAATTAATTTACATTTTATTGTCGCGAAGCCGAGTTTCGGCGCGAGCCACGGTGCCCAGCGTCGCCAAAATCTACTGCAGATGTCCAATCTTACGCAACTAAATGCTTGTCGCGACGGTTAGTGAGCGTCGCTTAAATTTTACCCAGCGTTGCTAAAAAATCCAGGTGTCGCCCAAGTCTGGGTCAGCAACGAAATCGCTTTATATGAAGTGGGAATTCTGACGTGCGTGGATGTAATACTATTAGATTTAGAGGACAAATAATATATCTTTAAAATTTGAGGTTATTTATCACAGAACTCGGCGATATATACATTTAATAAAATGATTCGTCGTTATCTTTTTTGTATTCTTAATCGTCGTCTCTCATTAGAACGCTCTTCATCTTGGATTAAATGCCAAATTACTCGCAAGAAAATCTGACCAAGATTGTTTTGGATGCATTAAATTTTGATTAAAAAATACGTCCTTGTATGTTTTGGTAAAATATTCTTTAGGACAACTACTTCGGCCTTTATTTATTTAGTCGTTCTGGTGTTTCGTTCAACCACACCAGTGCACACTCAACAGGTATAGTACAATGGGGGAAGATGGGACACTTAAGCACATATTGCCAAATATTTCCAAAATCAAAATAGATGACGGTTTTTGGGTAATACCACGAATTAGTACTATCATTCCTTTATTAATTGACAACAATTAAATAAAATATAATAAAACACACGAGGAGTTGTTTAGCGATCCGCACAACAGGTGTAATTCTACAAATTCGAAAACACACAGGATAAGATGGGACAGTTTAAAATCGTTGTTAATTTTGATTATTAAGTGTATTTATAAATAGGAATATACGTAAATAACACGAAATAATACTGTACGCTTTAAAAATTAAGTCTAAACATTCTTGCCCTACTGCTATAGTTTTTAACATGTTACCTATACATTATATTATTGCATAACAATTGGTATTGTTTGAACGACAATGGGTATTGTTCGAACATAATTGGATAAATATTGTATCCTACAAATGTATATGAACTTGTAATAACAGAAAATTGATAATAACTGTTGATAAAGTTTTTATTTTTGCTACAAATTGGGCATTACTACTCTGTTTTTGGCACAAGCCACTTCTCATAAATTATCACCAAGTGCAAATGACCAAATTTCGAATATATTTTCAAAATATTATCTTTTTATCATATTAGTATTTTATAGTTTGATAACCCCTAAGGTATAAATTATTAAATTAAAAGCATATCCTTTAAAGTTTGGCAATGAAAACATACAAAACAACAATGTGGGGAAAGATGGGACTCTAAATTGAAATATATTTACATTAGCAGTGTTCTGCAACTTGTAGTTAACCTACCGAATTTAACAGGCTGTGCTAGTTTCTTTGCCATGTAAACTTCATATATATAACGTTAAACCGACATTTTTCGGTTGTTTTTATCACAAATTAAAGTCATATTGACCCCTGCCTATTTTCTTCATGCTTATATTTCAGTGTTTTTTTACAAAACGAAAACTAGTTTTATGAAACAAAATCAAACTGTACGAAATATTCAAGGTTGTTTTATGAAGCTATGAAACTAGTTTAATCGTTCGCACACGCAAACTAAAAAAATCTTCGGCTTTACTATGATTTAGCGAGTGTTAAAAAATAGCACCTTACTATTTCACATTTTTTCACCTGTTCAAAGTATACTGTTTCTATTTTACATATTTTTTTAATATTTAAAAACAGTAATCAGCTTTGACAGGCGTTTTATAAAGTCGTGATAATACTGTCGAATAATTCTGTAACCTTATTTTCCTGATTATCATTAAATGAGGGTCCGTAAAAAGAAAATTAAAAAAAAGTCTCGTCTGACAAAGTGTCCCATCTTCCCCCACCCTACTATATCTCTAGGTTCGTTTTAAGTTGCCAAGAGGGAATACGATATTAAATCAGCCTTGAACTTTCACAGCCAAGTATGTTTTTGTATTAATATGTGCGTAAATCAACCCGTAGTGGGAATTTTGATGAATCAACCCGAAGTGGGAATTTTGATGTGCGTGGATGTAATACTATTAGATTTAGAGGACAAATAATTGATATATATATCTTTAAAATTTCAGTTTTTTATTACTGAACTGGGCGATATTCATTTTGATAAAATGATTCGTCTTATCTATTTTGTATTCTAAATCGACCTCTTCCATTAGAACGCTTTTCATCTTGGATTAAATGCCAAATTACGCGCAAGAAAATCTGACCAAGATTGTTTTGGATGCATTTAAAAATACGTTCTTGTATGTTTTGGTAAAGCATTCTTCAGGAGATCTAGTTCGGCTTTCATTTATTTAGTTGTTCTGGTGTTTTTGGCTAATGCGAGTTTGGTTTACTGATTTTCTCTATTACTGCATGAGAATTCAGTTAAACAAACAATATTACTGCTAAACAGACAATGTTTTATCGCTGCATCGCATTCTAAACGATTTAGGGCTTTAGGCCGTAATGATCAGCTTAAATCTGTTCCAGAAGTATTGCTGCTTTATATTTACCATGTTTTCCTCAGCCAAGCAGTTTGTTTGTTACGAAATAGTGGGGATTCACACGTGGATTCATTACATCATAATAGCGATTGTTTGACCTGGCAATTAATTTGGGCCATAATAGGGACTCACACGTTCATTATTTAGCGTTTTAGCCTACAGGTGCTTAAAAACAGGTTGACTTTTGCTTTTTCATGTCTGCCATTAAGTAAAGGATTGTCTCGTTTATATGATGAATACTTTCTACGCACGTGAAGGCAACAAGTATGTGAATACAATTTGTGTTAAGATAAAGCTTGGTGGTCACTGGCCAGACCTATTTCGCCACTATAGATTCAAGCTTTTATTTTGGTCATAACAGCTTCCTTGTAACCCTGGCCAAAGTATAGACCAAGTTAGGAAACGAATTGTAAAACAATGAGTCTTGTTATCCATTGTCGCGCGTCTATGACGTCATAGACGCCACCATTACGGAGCCCACAGCATAGCATTTTATCATTGCTGGGTGCTGTTTTTCGTCTAAATATTGCGATTTTTTAAGAACCAAGCAGTTCTGCGAGTAAAAATGGGCTTCTACTAATGTTATATCTTATCACAATAATAAACCTCACATAAAGAAAATGTTATTGAACACTCAATCAATTAAAGAGTAAAAAAACAGAAAATATCAAGTATACCAACCAAAAACATAAGAACATGTTTAAAATATAAAAATGCAAACAAAAACGCATAACATTAACAGATACTAGTGTATCTAGCTGCAGTTTTGCATGTAAATTGCTTTGATTTTACTTTTTGGCTCACAAACTTAACACGAATACCCGGCAACGAAACTCAGGGTATCTTTGTAAAATTTGCCTAATATCGAAGTGACATTGAGGAAAACAATACTGAGTTACTATTTTTGGTCCTGTGCTTGAATTAGTAAGCTACCTTTTCCGCGTTTTTGGTCTTTATGAAATCGGAAAACGAGAACATCTTGTCTGCTAGTTGTACTTAAGCAGTTTGGAGCTGCATGTCCACCAATGTTGGATTATAAATGTAGTATATACTGGTTCTGCAGATTCGTAGGTATGATCATATACTATTATGTAAACTAAGCTGATTGCTGCTAGTATTAATCGCCAACGTAAAGTACCCTGTTAAACCACACTGTACGCTGAAAACCAGTCAAAATATTAATTTACTTCGCATTAATTCTTAGATTTAATATTATATAATAAGATTTATATTAGAAATTATATTTTAAATGTTAAAACAACCGCTATACATGTTTTCTAGCTTTGTATCGCTTACAAGAACCAAATAAACATACGCCAACCATGCATTTGGATAGGCGATTCACGGTCTGTGGGCTCCGTAATGGCGGACACAAGCGCCGTTTCCTGGCGTGACGTTGCATATAACAATTACAACAATTTGCGCAATCATTCACATATATTAAAAGCAGACGTATGTCACGTATTGTAGTTGGATTTAAATTAAGTACAAACGATCGTTACTTTGACGCGCGCCGTTATTCGTTTAGAGCTACGTAAACGAAAATGGGTATAAAATTTAATTTCTGAAGGGGATGTTCAAACACCAATCCGCCCCTCTTGATCGCCAACGATGTGACGTATTATGACGTCAGAATGATTAATTTTCTCGCGACAATTTGGACGTCGAAAATTGCGCTCGGCGACTCCTGACAACGAATCGCAGCACTGGCTGTGCCACTTGATATAAACATCACTGTACCAGAAAACCAGTTTATATACTTGTGTATGTTTCATTGTAAATATAAAATCAATGCTTATTGTTTCAACAGCAACCAATTCACTACAATATTACCAATTCCACCATTACAAACGCTGCAATAGGAAGTAATGATATATCAATCAACACAAATCAACAGCAAAACTTGGGAATAAGCACTCAACAGTTGGACAAGCTAGGTATGTTACGAGACTTACTACTACTAAGTATACTTAAGACTGGAGACATAGTGGGAGAACTTACACAGGGCTTTCTAACATTTACATTATTATTTATTATTATCAGGAATACATTAAAAGCAAAACCTCAATTAGTGATTATGAAATTTAAATTAAAACAAAAAAATATTCAATTTATTGGAATGAGAACTGAATATGAACCTGCGTTGGTATTTTTAGCCATAATTTGAAACATAAATTATGACAAAAATCCTGATATAATGTATCTAATAGAAATTGCATCCACATATTTAAACTTCACATGAGTGTTTATACAAGTTTCATATTTTACCCTTGGTTACTGTAAGGTGGTTTAATAAAGGTTCACTCTATTTTGTCATGCAACCAAATTTATGGTTTAGCTTGCTTAATATTATTTCTATGTTGCACCTTACTGATTTCCATGTTATTTTGCAGTTGAAAAATTAGAAGTGAATTCCAAGAAAAGAGCAAATAAAGTTCGTGGAGAAACCCTTTTGCCACCAGGAGTTCCAGGTCGTATCACCAAGGCTGTTCCACTTCTAATAACCAAGGTCCGTCAAATATTAGATGATGAATGGAAGCTACATAGAAACCAACGTGAGGACTTGCAACGTATGTACACACCAAAGGGTTCTATACGGATCGAGGCACTGTTTGATGTTGCAAAACAAGTGGCAAAACAAGAGGCAAAGAAGTGCACTACACCTGAAGCAAAGTCTGATCATGTACTAAAGTATGGTAACATTGTTTGTGTAGTTGGACTACCTGGGGTTGGTAAGAGCACTCTTTTAAAGATGATGATCAACTGTATTTTTGAGGATAAATCAGTGAAACCAGATACACAGTTTTTGTTCCACGTCTCACTGAAGGATTTTAACCCAGATGAGAAAGTTACTCTGTTAGAATGTCTTCTACCTGACGTGGGTGAGTGGAATTTTTCTGCTGAAGAAAACAAAGCTTTGGTTCATTTCCTGTACAGCAACCCAAATGTTGTTATTTTGATTGATGGATGGGATGAACTGTATACAAAACAAGCCAGCAAAAGACTCCATGCATGTCAACTGGATAGCAAGCAAATACCGGAGGTCTTTGTCAAGAACTTGTTGATGGGTAAGCTTCTACCCAATGCTGTGAAAGTTATCACATCAAGACCAGGTCAGTTTTACGAACTTCACCAAGATTGTCGAAATGGTTTGGTTTCTGAGGTGCGTGGTATGGATAAACCTGCAAAGAAGGATCTTACTAAACAGATGTGTGGTGAAGCCAATCTTGAAACTGTAGAGAAATTATTGGCAGAGCGTCCAAACTTGGATGCTTTGTGTTCAATTCCAGTCCATTGCATTCAGATTGTAGCTTGTCTCCATTCAAGCATGTCATCGGGTCGTGAGATCAACTCAATGACTGATGTGTTTATTCATACTCTTACCAACTACAGAGCTTCAGATCATGTAAGAACAAACATGTCAGAACGAGAAATTGGACAAGAACTGGTTAAACTTGCTCACCTTGCATACAAAGGACTTGCTAAAAGAAAATTAGTATTTCAGTTGAGTGACTTTGATGAAGTGGGAATCAACGAACAAACTGTTGATATATTTCTGCACACCTATGTTGAAAAGTCCCATAGTTTAAAAATGAGGATCTTGGAAGGAAAGAAACGAAGTTACTTCACCCATCTCACCTGGCACGAGTTTTTCACAGCAGTCCATCTAATGTTATTCATGTCACAAGAAGAATTCAGCAGTTGTATGGACACTTTCAAAGATCCACATTGGGTTATGGTTACCAGATTTATGTTTGGCATTTGTAACTCCACTTCATATGAAGATCTAAAAGTGATTTTCCCAGCTTTGATGATTAAAGGTTACAAGAAGAAGAAGAATATTCTCAAGTCTCTAATCTCACTTAAAGCTCAACATGGTACAAGTAAAGAAGTGATCAGATTGTCAAGTTGGGTGCATGAAGCCAACGATACAGAAATATCACAAGGGTTTCAAGAGCGCATGCCAGAGTTTATTAAGATGAAAGCTCCTAGTTATCCCACAGAAGTCTCTGATGTTGTGTTCGCATTCAACACCTTCACAACTCCCCACAACCTTAACCTCAATATGACAGGTTTGGATGAAGCTTCAGCTGAAACTTTGCTGCGAGGATTGCATGGAAGTCAAGTAAAGGTAAAAACATTTTTCTATACAAGAAAGCAAAACTCTAATGAATGAGCATGTATTATAATTAGCATAATTTTGATTTAACTAACCCTTTTACAACCACGGTCGACTAAGGATGATAAAAACACACCCTGTGCAACCAGCAATGGTTTCCTGTCGCCATTTGTGTAGGTAGCAGTAGGTAAAGTGATAAAGATATACTACCTAATAAGTACAAACCGGTATTCTGTTTTGTACTTATTAGGGATTCGGTATTCTGTTTAATGACGTCATCTCTTAATGTACTTTAACAATTTTACAAAAGTAAAAATTTTGAAAAAAATAAATTTTGTATTTGTGGGGCTTTCGAGAAAAAGTTTCGCAACGTCTTTCCAAAGGTTGCTATACGTTTCGGTTCCATACGTAGTTACGAATTAGGCATTTTCGCACCATTGTTCTGCGGGGATTGGGGCTCTCTATTTCCGCAGAAGAAGTCAGGATATCCGATGTTAATGCATAACGTATGGTGCGAAAACGCCAAATGCGAAAAATTCGGCAACCTATCATTATGAAGCAAAAATCACCCAATGGTACAATTTTTGATCATTTTATATGATTCAACAAGACCACTATTGGAGGGCCAATACACTGATGTATGTGGGTAAAATTATTTTTCCCTATAAATATAAAAATAGATTCGAAATAAAGTATTCTAGGATATCCTAGAATACCTAACTATTCTGTAATGTGCATCCCTGCCGGCTGATATTAATTTTTTCACATATACCGTTATTTTATAGTTGTACAGTTGTACTGATATTCAACACTATAGCAAACATATGAAATGACAAGAGATCACAGATCTAATGAATGAACACGTTTTAAAATAATTAGCATAAGATAGTAGAGTCGGGGAAGATGGGACACCTGTAACACATATTATCCAAATAGCCTGATCTTGTTTTAAACAATTAACAACGGTCTGTGGAAGTCGTGAAGATACGGTTTTATAATTCATTAAATGTTCTTTGTTTACTACCAAATGAAAAGAGAAAACAAAATGAAAAGGTGTCGCATCTACCACCACCCTGCTATATTAGTTAACCCTTTTACTACAACGGTCGACTGGGCTCGATCAAAAACAAATCTGAAGTAACCAACAAAACGGGTTCTAGTCTCCATTGGTGACTGTGGAGCAGTAGGCAGAATGTATTTATACATGTATTATAACCAATGAAACTTATGACGTATGAGGATTGAGTGATTGGTAAAGAATATGTGTAAATACGCTTTGTACAACTCCTGTACCATGTGTTTATTGTAAACTTACACTAGTTAACGTTGTCATCGCTTAAAAACGTTTGTTTTCATGAATTTTGACAAACCGTAATCATGCAGTAATTAGGTAATGTTAGAAGTTAATATGAATCATATGATGTTGAATTAAAAATAATGTTTCAATTACGATTAATGATAATACGGTATAAGAGTAGTGCATTTAATGCGTCCCCACTTAAATGCTAATAGTTTGATTCAGTCGTGAATCGTTGGGTGGATTTCTTATCTTATATAACACGTGGTGTCGTTTCCCGCCAAACTCCCTGACAGTGTTTCCGCTATGTAAAGTGCATGAGGAAAGTAATCGTTAATTAATCGCTCATCGTGCGGTTTTAAATCTGAAAATTCAGTCTAAAAATTATAAATATATATTACGATTTGATTTCAATCAAGAGATTAAAGAAAAATGCTAGAATTAAGAATTAGGATAAGTGCGGAAAATAATCGCCCTATCAGCAACAACAACAACAACAACAACAACAACAAAGCCAAGAACAACTGTTCGACAAAAAAGGATGTATATATATGACCACTACCATGCTAAAAAATTAATACCTGTTAACCTGTATTTAAAATATTGCAAGTTGTAATAGTAAAAAATGGTTGTTCTGCATGTAGGTATAACCTCATAGGTGGTGCTTATGTAGTAAACTGCCGCCCGTGAAGTTTCAATTTTGACGCAATTTAAGGCTAAAATATGACTCCCGTCGCTTCGAACTATTTATGATGTTTCTACTTTAGATCAAAGAATTAAAATTAATCGAAGTGTGGATGACAGATTCAATGACACAAGCCCTTCTTCCTCATCTTGATGTGATGGATAAGCTTGACTTGGATGAGGAAACACTTTCTGCACAAAATCGTATCATCTTACATGAAGCTGTTGAACGACTAACAAACCCACAAGTTAGTGTGTTTAATTTTGATCTTAGAAGTGGAATGTTATTTAATCGATCAAAGTCTGACTGCCGCGACGATTTCCACGTGTAACACACACGTAGGTGTCACAGGGCTAAACATTTGACGGTAAAAATAAAGTTTTGCTACTGAGTTATTCTAATAAATATGACATAGTGTCATTTATACTACGCGCGACAAACTGTGTCCGGTCAACATTGAAATTATTAACAGACGAAAGCAAACCTAGTAGAGTATTCCTTGGTTTGGTTTAATTAAACTATACAACTAATCGGCGATTACCAACTCCAAAAACTCACACGTTGAAGTAAATAAATTCCGAATCGATACGCTGGTGTCGTGATATAGGCTATTCGTCCCGATTGATATATTTGTACCGGGCGGTATTGCGCATGCGCTGAGACGCTACTGCGCATGCGCAGTAGCTCGGTACAAATACAATACGAGCTCTAATAAATACGTACCGACTGAAAACAGTTCCGGAAAATACTACTTTATTTATTTTTTTGAAATTATTATTTTTTCGATGGGAATAACATGCTAGTAACCTACATAGATGTAAGCTATATTTTCGCGAAAATATTTGAAAATTTAATAATAATATGATTCTAAGTTATGATCATACTTTTTTATATTTAACACCCATCCCGCACTTTTTTTAACAAAATAATGTTTCATTTTTTTGGTATTACGTTACGCTATAACATATTCAAAGCTGGATCGGGAGAAAATTCTATAAATATGTTTTATGACGAATACTAATATTTATAATTAATATTTTATCGTAAAATTAAAATTTTTATTTTAGAATCCGTACATAGGCGTCGATTTTTTCACGTTGTAAACCAATCTTAGGGGGGCGAAATAAATGTCAGTGTATGCTTAACTACGGCGCACGTGAAGGCTAAACTACGACGCTTGGAAGACTAAACTACGACGCACGTGAAGGCTAAAACACGACGCTTGGAAGACTAAACTACGACGCACGTGAAGGCTAAAACACGACAAACGTGAAGGTTAAACTACGACGCACGTGAAGGCTAAACTACGACGCTTGGAAGACTAAACTACGACGCACGTGAAGGCTAAAACACGACAAACGTGAAGGTTAAACTACGACGCACGTGAAGGCTACGAGGCACGTGAAGACTAAACTACGACGCACGTGAAGGCTAAACTACGACGCTTGGAAGACTAAACTACGACGCACGTGAAGCCTAAAACACGACAAACGTGAAGGTTAAACTACGATGCACGTGAAGGCTAAACTACGACGCTTGGAAGACTAAACTACGACGCACGTGAAGCCTAAAACACGACAAACGTGAAGGTTAAACTACGACGCACGTGAAGGCTACGAGGCACGTGAAGGCTAAACTACGACGCACGTGAAACTACGAGGCACGTGAAGCCTAAAACACGACACACGTGACGGTTAAACTACGATGCACGTGAAAGCTAAACTACGACGCACGTGGAGGCAAAACTACGACGCACGTGAAAGCTAAACTACGACACACGTGAAGGCTAAACTACGACACACGTGAAGGCTAAACTACGACGCACGTGAAGGCTAAACTACGATGCACGTGAAGGCTAAAACACGACGCACGTGAAGGCTAAAACACGACGCACGTGGAGGCTAAACTACGACACACGTGAAGGTTAAACACGACGCACGTGAAGGGTAAACTATAACACAAGTGAAGGCTGAAATACGACGCACGTGAAGGCTAGAACACGACATACGTAAAGGCTAAACTACAACACACGTGAAGGCTAAACTACGACGCACGTAAAGACTAAACTACAACACACGTGAAGGCTAAATTCCTATGCACGTGAAGGCTAAACTACAAAAGGTTTACCTCAAAAACGCAAACATTTAGCCTGATTTTAAACCTCCTAAACGTGTAAATGCCTATTATGACGCAAGCAATCAACGTGTGAATTACTATTATTTCGCATTCAATTGCCAGGTCAAACAATTGCTATTATGATGCACCCCACCACACACGTGAGGGCTAAACTACGACAAGGCTAAAACGCAACACAAGTGAAGGCTAAAACACGACACACGTGAAGGCTAAACTACGACACACGTGAAGGATAAACACGACGCACGTATAGGCTAAACTACGACGCACGTGAAGGCTAAACTATAACACACGTGAAGGCTAAACTACAACACACGTGAAGGCTAAAACACGACACACGTGAAGGCTAAACTATAACACACGTGAAGGCTAAACTACAACACACGTGAAGGCTAAAACACGACACACGTGAAGGTTAAACACGACGCACGTATAGGCTAAACTACGACGCACGTGAAGGCTAAATTCTGACCGACGTGAAGACTAAAATACGACGCACGTAAGGACTAAACTAGGAGGCGTGAAGGCTAAATTCCGACGCAAAGGCTAAATTCCTATGCACGTGAAGGCTAAACTACAAAAGGTTTACACATTAAGGTTTACTTAAAAAATGCAAACATTCAGCCTGTTTTTAAACCTCCTACAAGCTATATGATAAACGTGTAAATGCCTATTATGACGCAAACAATCAACGTGTGAATTGCTATTATTTCGCAATCAATTGCCAGGTCAAACAATTGCTATTATGATGCAATAAATCCACGTGTGAATCCCTCTCACGTAACAAACAGTCCACCGTCTAGCAATAAAAACATTGTAAATATATGGCTAAAGTACGACGCAAACGTAAACCGAACGGTTATTTTATTTCGCTTTTGCATTGATCGTGATAATGCGTTGTTACGCAATAATACATGTACCGTAAACCAGGGGGGCGCGCCCCCCCCCGGCCCCCCGGGAATCGACGCCAGTGAATCCGTACTTGGCTAATCTAAATACTACAATTGTCCGGCGCCGTGGCAAAGTGGTTAGCGCGCCTGCCTCTAACCCGGAAGTAATGGGTTCAAGGCTCGTCGCTGCTACCATTGTGACCGTATGTGTCATCTATAATGTTTACATAAAACAAACTTCATTGGCATTCATGATACCCAATATATCTGGTTTTATATTATCTGACACTCTAGTTTTAATTGCTCCAACTATTTAGGGTTTGACAGTGAATGACATTCGTGGTGATCGATGGTCAAAGTATTGGAGATTGTATGACGATCAACCAGATGATGATGTAATGCAAATCTTACAACTTCCACCTGGAAAAGTAAGAACCATGAAAATATTCAGTTAGATTATCAAACGTGTGTTTATCATCAAATAAAGGTAGAACAATCAGTGTTTGATGACATCATAAGTGTAACTGTGACATAAACATAATATAATAGCAAGCTTAGAATAAGTTGTAAAGAATTAGGAAAGAGCTTCCATTGTCATCATTATGTAATCACAATGGGTTCCTTTGTTACATGGGACAGAATATTGTTTGGATTTAGAAATTCCTGATAAATGATGTTTCTACTTTAGATCAAAGAATTAAATATCAAAAGTTTGCGGATGACAGATTCAATGACACAAGCCCTTCTTTCTCATCTTGATGTGATGGATAAGCTTGACTTGGATGAGAGGAAACTTTCTGCACAAAATCGTATCATCTTACATGAAGCTGTTGAACGACTAACAAACCCACAAGTTAGTGTGTTTAATTTTGATCTTAGAAGTGGAATGTTATTTAATCGATCAAAGTCTGACTGCCGCGACGATTTCCACGTGTAACACACACGTAACTGTCACAGGGCTAAACATTTGACGGTAAAAATAAAGTTTTGCTACTGAATTATTCTAATAAATATGACATAGTGTCATTTATACTACGCGCGACAAACTGTGTCCAGGCAACATTGAAATTATTAACAGACGAAAGCAAACCTAGTAGAGTATTCCTTGCTTTGGTTTAATTAAACTATACAACTAATCGGCGATTACCAACTCCAAAAACTTACACGTTGAAGTAAATAAATTCCGAATCGATACGCTGGTGTCGTGATATAGGCTATTCGTTCCGATTGATATATTTGTACCGGGCGGTATTGCGCATGCGCTGAGACGCTACTGCGCATGCGCAGTCAAATACAATACGAGCTCTAATAAATACGTACCGACTGAAAACAGTTCCGGAAAATACTACTTTATTTATTTTTTTGAAATTATTATTTTTTCGATGGGAATAACATGCTAGTAACCTACATAGATGTAAGCTATATTTTCGCGAAAATATTTGAAAATTTAATATTAATATGATTCTAAGTTATGATCATACGTTTTTATATTTAACACCCATCCCGCACTTTTTTTAACAAAATAATGTTTCATTTTTTTGGTATTACGTTACGCTATAACATATTCAAAGCTGGATCGGTATAAAATTCTATAAATATGTTTTATGACGAATACTAATATTTATAATTAATATTTTATCGTAAAATTAAAATTTTTATTTTAGAATCCGTTCTTGGCTAATCTAAATACTACAATTGTCCGGCGCCGTGGCAAAGTGGTTAGCGCGCCTGCCTCCAACCCGGAAGTAATGGGTTCAAGGCTCGTCGCTGCTACCATTGTGAGCGTATGTGTCATCTATAATGTTTACATAAAACAAACTTCATTGGCACTCATGATACCCAATATATCTGGTTTTATATTATCTGACACTCTAGTTTTAATTGCTCCAACTATTTAGGGTTTGACAGTGAATGACATCAATGGTGATCGATGGTCAAAGTATTGGAGATTGTATGACGATCAACCAGATGATGATGTAATGCAAATCTTACAACTTCCACCTGGAAAAGTAAGAACCATGAAAATATTCAGTTAGATTATCAAACATGTGTTTATCATCAAATAAAGGTAGAACAATCAGTGTTTGATGACATCATAAGTGTAACTGTGACATAAACATAATATAATAGCAAGCTTAGAATAAGTTGTAAAGAATTAAGAAAGAGCTTCCATTGTCATCATTATGTAATCACAATGGGTTCCTTTGTTACATGGGACAGAATATTGTTTGGATTTAGAAATTTCTGTTAAATGATGTTTCTACTTTAGATCAAAGAAATAAATATCCGTGGTGTGCGGATGACAGATTCAACGACACAAGCCCTTCTTCCTCATCTTGATGTGATGGATAAGCTTGGTTTGGAAAATGGGTTCAATGACATGAACCTGAACCTCTACATGGAAGATATATCCAGGAAAATAATGGATCGGCAAAACAAAGTATAAATAATGATTGTAAAGTTTTAATTTGTTTCATAATATTATCTGTCATTATAGATACAGCTTGATATAGTTGCACCACTGGATGAGAGTGCTACACACTGGTTAGCCCGGTGTCTTTCTAATGTGAGTGACTTAACAATAAGTGAGGGGAAACTTTCTACACAAAATCTTATCATCTTACATGAAGCTGTTGAACGACTAACAAACCCACAAGTTAGTGTGTTTAATTTTCATCTTAGAAGTGGAATGTTATCTAATCTCGCTCCTATCTAATCAGCTTATTCTTACTTGGTATAGTGTGCTACTTTGGTTACCAAACCATCATTTAAATTACGTGGACAAGTTCACTGTGCCACAGAAAGTAAAACTGTCTGCGCATCTGTGTGGCCTATTGTGGATAGAGTAAATGCATTTGTGGTTTTGTATTTATTCCTTGCGAACTTTGGGTTATTTTGTCACTACAATTTTTTTTCATTTATAAGCAGACTCGATTCTATCAAATTTCCCGATGAGCGTATTCTGTAGTTTGGTTTATAGACTTTATTGTAGTCTGTTGTGACGCAAAAGCATAATTCAATGTCTGGCTTATGGTCTGTTGTGGGGTTTTATATGGAGATTGTCAGCGAAGGTGCCATATGTAGTGACACACCTAAATTTATTGCACCACAGCATGAGCTGGGCAATGTTTCACAGAGAATAAAAGCAAAACCACAAATTATTTTATTAACTCCACAATAGGCCACACAGAAGCGCAGGCAATAATACTTCTGTGGCACAATGAACTTGCCCGTGTACAGGCATGTAAAAAACAAAAGTCCGGCCAATAACGGTTTACATTTATATTTTTCCCACAGTTTTCCCGGCGCGTGCGTTCTGACGTCAAATTTTGCCTCTGAATCTTTAGCCCCACGTTTGTGTGCCGCTTTCACCACGTACGAGGCTTTTGGATATAAGCCAACGATTTTCCTGCGGTCCTTATCGTGGCGTAATTTAATTTAAACGCGTCAATCATGTTTCGTCTTTTCCCGATCAAAGTCTGATTGCCGCGACGATTTCCACGTGTAACACACACGTAACTGTCACAGGGCTAAACATTTGACGGTAAAAATAAAGTTTTGCTACTGTGTTATTCTAATAAATATGGCATAGTGTCATTTATACTACGCGCGACAAACTGTGTCCGGTCAACATTGAAATTATTAATAGACGAAAGCAAACCTAGTAGAGTATTCCTTGCTTTGGTTTAATTAAACTATACAACTAATCGGCGATTACCAACTCCAAAAACTCACACGTTGAAGTAAATAAATTCCGGATCGATATGCTGGTGTCGTGATATAGGCTATTCGTTCCGATTGATATATTTGTACCGGGCGGTATTGCGCATGCGCTGAGACGCTACTGCGCATGCGCAGTCAAATACAATACGAGCTCTAATAAATACGTACCGACTGAAAACAGTTCCGGAAAATACTACTTTATTTATTTTTTTGAAATTATTATTTTTTCGATGGGAATAACATGCTAGTAACCTACATAGATGTAAGCTATATTTTCGCGAAAATATTTGAAAATTTAATAATAATATGATTCTAAGTTATGATCATACTTTTTTATATTTAACACCCATCCCGCACTTTTTTTAACAAAATAATGTTTCATTTTTTTGGTATTACGTTACGCTATAACATATTCAAAGCTGGATCGGTATAAAATTCTATAAATATGTTTTATGACGAATACTAATATTTATAATTAATATTTTATCGTAAAATTAAAATTTTTATTTTAGAATCCGTACTTGGCTAATCTAAATACTACAATTGTCCGGCGCCGTGGCAAAGTGGTTAGCGCGCCTGCCTTCAACCTGGAAGTAATGGGTTCAAGGCTCGTCGCTGCTACCATTGTGAGCGTATGTGTCATCTATAATGTTTACATAAAACAAACTTCATTGGCACTCATGATACCCAATATATCTGGTTTTATATTATCTGACACTCTAGTTTTAATTGCTTCAACTACTTAGGGTTTGACAGTGAATCGCATCAATGGTGATCGATGGTCAAAGTATTGGGAATTGTATAACGATCAACCAGATGATGATTTAATGCAAATCTTACAACTTCCACTTGGAAAAGTAAGAACCATGAAAATGTTCAGTTAGATTATCAAATATGTGTTTATCATCAAATAAAGGACAAAGAACAATCAGTGTTTGATGACATCATAAGTGTAACTGTGACATAAACATAATATAATAGCAAGCTTAGAATAAGTTGTAAAGAATTAAGAAAGAGCTTCCATTGTCATCATTATGTAATCACAATGGGTTCCTTTGTTACATGGGACAGAATATTGTTTGGATTTAGAAGTTCCTGATAAATGATGTTTCTACATTAGATCAAAGAATTAGATATCAAAAGTGTGCGGATGACGGATTCAACGACACAAGCCCTTCTTCCTCATCTTGATGTGATGAATAAGCTTGGTTTGGTATCTTGGTCCAATGACATGAACCTGAACCCCTACATGGAAGATATATCCAGAAAAATAATGGATCGGCAAAACAAAGTATAAATACCATTAGCACTACACATACAAAATGATTTATTTAAAGTTTTCTTATTATGTTAATTATCATATTTAGATTGAAATATCAATACAGGGTCCAGCAACCAAACATGTGAGACCATTGTTTCGATGTCTTGATAAAATATCCAAACTAAAACTTTATGAGAAAGATCTTTTAAGTGATGATCGTCGTTTATTGGAAGAAGCAAAATTACAACATCCTTCACTAGAGGTTCAACAAATACTTCTCGTCTAAACTTTTGTGGCACTTCCCTTGATAATGTTGGCCAAACCAGTTATTCACTTTTTAATTAAAATATAACTAAAATTGACATCAATTGTTTGCTCCCCACTTTGGTTTGTGCTTATCTTTAAGCAAGTGTAATAAATCTTATTGTTTTAAGTGTTTTCTGATTGATAATAAATCATGCATCACATTTTAAATTTAAAAATAATTAAATAGAAGAACTTAGAACAACAAACACCAACTGCTTGCACCTCACTTTTGTGTGTTACAATAATTAAACATAAGAAACAATATTTTTAACATTTTGAAGTTAATAATACTGTTTTAGGTGGAATATGTCGATTATCTACTCTGATTTCCCACGGTAGACTTTGATGTATTCCCGCACCTTTATTCACAATCGAGTGACTCCGATAACAGTGACACTGATGGTTGCCCCGATTTCAACACCTTTGCTGCCAACACAAACCCATAAAGCTTTTAATAAACCCATAAATTCTGGGCCACTATCATTTGCGTCCAGTGTGCCATCGAGCAATTTTATTACCCAAGAATATCGGATCCATGGCTTAATGCTGCTACCATTGTGGGCGTTAACGCCAATTGCTACAACTCAGTGGTCTCTAATGGGTTGTCCAAATTGTCAACGATACAAAAAAAACACCTACAAAGTTACATACGTGGTAACTTGTAAGCGGGCACGAGGTGTATGAAACAGAACACCCGTGTTATAACGACTGTCGTTGCCCCGCCATTCGAGGATAAATATGTTACATTCATTTATTCAAGCTCATATTTCTGCATCTATTTTATCATATGAATCTAATAGCCAACTAAACCAATTCTTCACAGCCACAAACTGTGTTTTGTTTATTATTGTTTTTCTGGCTGAACGTAAACCTTTCCCTCAAATATTTATATCAGTATTTCCCGATTCGGTGATTTAAGCAAAATAAAATCTTACATTTGAACTTAATATATTGCAAGTTGTATCTTAGTTGTTTGGTACAAGGCTGCTTGTTGTAAACACACAAGTGTTGAGATAATGTTGGGCAATGTTTATACTTTGTGTTAATATCTTAACTGCAGGGACATTAATGGTGGTACATCTTGTACTGATGCATGTTGGATAGTATTAGTAGCACCAGCAACCGTGGTTGGATCGACTGCCTCTAGTCAGTAGCCCAAAGAAAACAGGTTTAAGGCTGGTTGATGCTACCAATGTGGGTTCAATGGGTATATGTGTCTTTGGGCAAGACACTTAACAGTAATTTCTCGAATTCAGTAGTCACAAATTATAAGTCATACATTGAAATATTCACTCATAAAGTTACATACATTGTAATTTTAATTTTTTTAAAAATAAAACACAGAGTCCGTATTCTGATAAAACACAGTAGGTAATTTAAAAATATTTTTTAAACATCTATGAATAAAATAGAAATCATACACGAAATTTTTCCCGCCATTTCTATAAAATTGCAATTTTTATTTTGCTCAAAATTTATTCCTTTTGTATTTGTAAACGATATCCACTTATTAGATAAACAACGAGGCATGTTTAGCTATTAGCTATGTATATTAAGAGCGTTACAGTTGACGGATTTAAATCCTACGCCCAGCAAACCGATATAAAAGGATTTGATCCTCTATTTAACGCAATAACTGGACTTAACGGAAGCGGGAAGTCAAATATATTGGATGCAATTTGTTTCTTGTTGGGAATTACTAATCTTTCACAGGTATTTAATAATGTAATTTGCTTTATCCTGTGTTGCCACAAAACGACAGTCATTATAACACGGGTGTTCTGTTCCCCACACCTCGTTTCCTACACTAATTTTTTAAATGCATTTTAGTAATAAGATGCAATTTTATGTTCCATTGTAGTATTATTTCAAAACGCAGAAGTTCCTTATTGTAGCTGCCAGCATTGTATATATTTATGTAGGCCAAATTGTAAAAAGTCACCTGAACGAATTTTGTTACTCCCCTGAAAATACGGCAATTTTGCTGATAATTAAGAAATATCCCTACAGGTCACGGGTACTGCTGTATAATAAACAGTTTAAAGATTTGAGTGTGAATGTGCAAAAATGATCTCCAAAGACTAAAATCGACCAATAAACTTATTCTTTACAAAAATAAGGTTTTATTTATTAAACACAACCATTGCACAAATTTGCTTCCATATTAGTTTTGTAATTTTTCCCAAACATCTCTTCCATTTTATCATATATCTTCCATTTTATCATCGTATACAGACTGTATTCAAGGTGTTTTATTTCTGTTCACCACTTTCTTGGAAGTGCTATAAATAGCAACATAATCATCGTCATCCACAGCTTCATTCACTTGATCTGCAAAACGATATTGACCTGAGATATAGAGGTTTATAACAATATATTAGATTGTAGGGCCATTATACACTTTCATTGTTTTTAATATTTTGCTCTCGCATGCAACATTATAGCAATCGCATGCGGGCTCGCCTCTCTGCCCAATTTTTTTCAAATTACAAATAAGCTAATGCTCAGGTATAAAATGTTAATTATATTTCAAAGCTTCTGTCAGTCGTGATGAAAATGTTGGACCAAAATTATCGTATTTATACCGATCCGGAGAAGCCAAAAAAGTCAATATTACCAAAAATTGAATATCAATAAAATAACTTACCATAAGTTGCATTGTTATACTGAGTTGAAAGGCTCGCTTCGTGGTACTGGCTTTCCCTGTTTCCTTCAATTGATGCGTTTTCTGAGGTTATTTCAACGAGATTATTGGTTTGTTCGATCAGATTTTCATCCATGGTTGACCCCGTGTCTCGTTGCAACCTTATCTCAACCTCTCTCTCCCTCGTGCTTTGTTGCAAAGCTTCAGTGACAAATATCCGTCCACGCCGACTTCTAAAAGTTATAATAACATTATTTCTAATCTCTAGGCTCGCTTTCCACCATTTTTTTTAGTTTTAGCTACAATTTCCAAAGTCTAAATATCAAATACAGAATAGCAGCTCAAATGAATGGGAATAAATTGTTGCACTTTTAACAATAAAGACCAAAAGTACAAAGAAGATTTGTGTGCATGGGCCTGCATAATTAGTAAAATATATAACTTCAATATAAACATTAATTGCTCGCTAATTGCAAATAAACAATATATATATAAATTACCTATATTTAGTTTATTACTCTGTAGTAGGCTATATGCCTGAATAATGCATTAATTAAAATGGTATATAATGTTAGCTAACTAACATTATATACCATGAATTAAATTGTTTATGGATGCAAATAAAAATACTTTATCATATTTCTGCAAACCTTTTTCGTTTAATCATGATCATCAAAGAGCTTATAACTACGAGCACAAATATCCCAACAAGTAACAGAATAATAATCAGTAGCTCTGTAGATATTCCTGTGTTGTGTGGGGAGGTGATTGGTGTGTTTGTTGTCCTTGTAACAAATGTGGTGTCGGTATCAGTTGGTAGAGATGTTGTGTATGTTGTTGTTGTTTTATAAGCAGTAGATCCAACATATGCAGCTGTTGTATTATTTTTTAATGTTGGGCTGAATGTTGTAGAAGGTGCTGGGGTTGTTGTAACTGTAAACAATAAATGTACAAAATAATGTTTATGTACATTTGGGATGCATAGCATTTCTTGGTCTGTCAAAACTTTCTGCTGAATTATTTTAATTAATTTTGTTTAGACTGTGCGCTTATTATGTCTTTAATTTCAAAATAATGATTCAAACTTCTGGCATAACAGCACATACATATAAAATGAATGCCTGTACGGTATAAATATACAGTTCAGTCCCATGGCTCAGTGGTAAGCTTAGTTGCCTGTAGTCCAGTCGTACTAGTTCAAGGCTCAATGCTGCTACAACAAGCATATCGAAATGTCAAAAAAAGTTTTAACTGTCTGTATACATAATTTTTATCTCATAATGTTGGTTCATTGTTATATTTTGTCTAATTTTTGACTCACCGTTTAAATTTGCTGCTGTTGTTGTTGTTGTATTTACAATTTCCCTTTCACAAATGTATTTGTATTGATCAAACTCACAATGGCTGCTGTACCACTTGTGTTGGGAAACTGATTTTATATTTGCACAATTCTCGTCAGTTTGATTGCTTTCATTTGGAGCCCAGTTTGAGTAAACCACTGTTGTGTTATCCTCCCATGTCCACGGAGAATGACTTCCATTCCTTGAGGCTCCAATCCAATAACTACGGTTTCCAGCTGTATCTGATGACACAGACATGGGAATAATACTCTCCAAAAAAACTTGCACAAACCCAGAAGTCACTGACGCCAATATTCCCCCAAAATCCTGACATATTTGCCTCGCATTGTAAAAGTTTTTTGTCTCATTGGTTTGGATAAAATATTCAGTTGAAGTATTTGCAAGATGCCTCCAATAAGTTGGGTCCATGCTTCTTACTTTCCTATTTTTTGTGAAAACTTCTTAATACTTATACAAAATAATACTCCTCGTAATAATTAATGAATAGGATTTATATATAATAACAGAAGTCAGAACCAAATATTTGAATAATATGATTCCCACATATACAACTTCAGTCCCTTAGTAAGAATTGTACATCCTACCAACACTGTACATATTAGCATAATATGACTCATAATCTCATGCACACATGTATATGATGACATAGTTTCTTTACCTTATGACACATACAGGAAATAGATTGCAATTCAGACATATCAATACAATGTATTGCTTTATATGTTTGGCACTGTGGCCCAGTGGTTAAGTACTTGCATTGTGACCGAAGGATACCGGGTTCAATGCTCGATACCGGCACTTAATGGTCGCTAGGCAAGACAATTAATGGACATTGCTCCAACCCAGTGGTCACTAATAGATTGTAGAACCTTGGGTGTTGGGGTAATGAGCAAACCCTGGCATAATGGAGGTGGCATGCTTCACTGTAAGACCTCACCCATATAGAATATTCAACCTATTAGTGAACATTATAGAGTATGAATATATAATGTTGTCTAAGGACCCATGGCGGTCGCTGTAGGGCCTCACCAATATAGAATACAACATATGATTTACTTTATGTATAATACTTAACTGTTGTTTAAGGTCCGAGCCACCAACCTCCAGGATCTTGTGTATAAGAATGGGCAAGCTGGGATCAACAAAGCCACCGTCTGCATCACATTCGACAACAGTAACAAGGAACAAAGCCCAATGGGGATGGAAGCTCACAATGAAATAACTGTAAACATTATTATATAACAGATATTCATTGAAGTTGAAAAAGTTTTATGATTTTAGTGAAATATCGGTCAACTTCATGCTCGCTGTTAAACATTCTTTTTTCTTATTGTAACGTTTATTTTATCTGCTTGGTTACGGTACATTTGTTTAGCTTTATTTGCAACACATGAATAAACTAAATCTTTAAATTGGAAATAAAGTATGCAACAAAGATTACCCCTCATACATATATATGATACAGTTGTCTTTATTTCAAGAAAACCTGGATTTTCTGGTCAGTTTCAATACAAACATTACAGCCCATGATGTATATGCATTGTTTAGAAAGAAACCCAAATATTAATTATATTGATTTATTAATTCCAGATCACGAGACAGATAGTGATCGGAGGACGGAATAAATATTTGATCAACGGGGTGAACGCACAAAACTCGAGGGTCTCCGATTTATTCCGATCGGTCGGTTTAAACGTGAACAACCCGCATTTTCTCATCATGCAAGGTCGTGTTACAAAGGTGAACTCTATGTGACCTTTTTTGTTATGACATCACACACTGGTATTGAATTATATAAATTTATATGGTACAGGCTGCTACAGGCCTAAACTGAGAATTTTCCAGAGGTTGCAGCAACTACTTAATTCTTCAATTATAAAAGTAACTTATCTTAAAATATTCTGATAAAAAATACAAACCTGCTCTTACAGTTGCCCCATTTTATTGTTGCAACCCAAGGAACTTGATAAAATCAACACCACTTCTGTTGTGGACTCTGTTTGACCTTTATCATTATGACATCACATAGTAATCATATGTCATAATGCATAGGATTGCCTTAATGGGGCAACACGCGTTTAATCTTTATATGATTCACCCCACAAATTATATTAATATAGTTTAGTATATGATGAATCAGGTTGGGATTTCCTGCTTGTTATAATCCATGGAACTTCCTTCTGTATTAAGCTATGGGAAATTGTTTGGCAAAAATAGAATCCCTTCTTTCCGACTGTGTTCATAAAATTAAAAAATATATGGGCCATTAGGCCATTAGGTTGAACACAACAATAAGCAATTGACACGTCATTCTCTACTGTTAAAGAAATATTGCCGCAATACTAACTGTTTAACTTGTATTGGAGTTGTTTGAAAAATAGCATATTTTATACTGTTTAGTATGTTATGTTATTGCATTTTAAAACAGCCGTGCTTACAACAGGCTACGAATAAGAAGCTTCTCGTAAAAAATTCTTCTCATACATCTTCTTAATTTTCATAATTTTTTTGACAGATTTTTACCTTTGTTTATAACTAGAAATAAACATAAAACCCAAAGTATAAAATTTCAAAATTTTCAAAAGTATAAAATGACACCCAGGCAGCCCATAATGTTAAGCTATATTGAAAGGTAATGAACATGAAGCCACCTGAGATCTTATCCATGATAGAGGAAGCCACTGGTACGAGCATGTACGAGTCTAAGAAGGACTCGGCGCAAAAGATGATCGAGAAGAAGGAAAACAAACTCAACCAGATAAACCGGGTGAGTAAACTTTAACATTTGTATTTAATCCTAATGGTTTTGGATGTTTAAAGGCTTATCGCAGCCAAAACAATGGAATAAAATTTGTTTTGTATGGTGGAAAAGCTGAACAACCTATATATATATATTACTTTTTCATTGAAATAGTTGGGTAAAAAAGTGCATTTTATTTCTTACTTTGACCATATTAAGCCTTGCAATATTTCCACCAGACATTAGAAGAAAAGTGTGTAACTGTAATATAAGAATGCATGTGGTTTTTCAAAAAAAATATTCTCAAAAGATAGGCGCCTGCATTTTTCCTAAAAAAAAGACCTTACACTTTTCCCAAAAATTATTATATTTGGTCTTATTTTACTTTTTTTAATATATTTATTTTATTAAAGAAGAGACCATATATAAAGTCTTTCCCTATTTCCCAGACATTGGATGAAGAGATCACACCAACTCTCCAGAAGTTGCACGACGAACGATCCTCGTACTTGGAGTTCCAGAAGGTTCAGCGGGAGGTGGAGAGATTATCCCGTCTACTTATCGCGCACCAGTTCGTGTCAGTGGAGCGGATCGCTAACAACGCATCTGGGGAGATAGAAGCGATGGATAAGGAGAAGGAGAAGCTGGAGCAAGAGGTGGGTGGTTGTTTATGGGACTTGTTTATTCCAAATGAATGAATTAAACTTAATTATCCTCGCATGGTAATGGACTTAAAAACGGGTGTTCTGTTTCATACATCTGTCATTTCCATGCAAGGATAAGTAAGTTACATTGATTAATTAATGTATATAATGTGTTCTGTTTCCTACACCTCGTGCCCGCTTAGTTTAAACTACCATCAAGTTGTAACAAACACTAATTCATTCATTCACACAATGTTAGTTCCACCGACTGCAAGAGAAATACCACAGCATGGGAAGAGACATCACAGACCTGGAGAACGTGTTAGATAAGGTGGGTTGTTGAATCTAAATATTAGGGAGATATTAATTAACATTAGAAAGGATGTATTTGGACAACTAATCTCTGGGTCAAAGAAACTGTAAAATATTTAAATTTATGTAATGTTTAAGTAATGGTTTAAAAATGATCAAGTTGTTATAGCACGGGTGTTCTGTTTCATACATCTTGTGCCCGCCAAGAGTTACCTCATATATGTGGCTGGCAGTTTAGACAACCCATTAGTGACCACTGGGTTGGAGCAATTACCGTAAAGTGTCTTGCCAAAGGACACATACGTCCATAGGTGTGGCAGCATTGAGCCTCGAATCCAGTATCCTCTGGTCTAAAAGCCAGCACCATTACCACTGCACCACATCACTTAACAGTTATGTGGGAATTGTTTTTATATCTCAACATTTCTGCCCAGGATTCGCGTGCCAAGGTTGAGTTGGAAAGTTCACTTGGTCGAGAGGAAAAGATTGAAGCGAAAGTTCAAAGCAACCTCGCCAACCAACGTGAAGTTATCAACAGTGAGAAGAGAAAGCTGAAAGGGTTGAGTAAAAGTAAATCTGAGGTGAGTGGGGGGGTTTTAGGCGCCAA
Organism: Ciona robusta; assembly: GCF_009617815.1. Classification (NCBI taxonomy): domain Eukaryota; kingdom Metazoa; phylum Chordata; class Ascidiacea; order Phlebobranchia; family Cionidae; genus Ciona; species Ciona robusta. The sequence continues at coordinate 7,889,976 of NC_143242.1, read as the reverse complement.
ACCTGGGGTGGCAGGGTGTAAGACTGGCAGGTTATAATTTTGAACCAGGCGAATAAAACCAATTTTTATGGTCAGTTTTTTTGGCGCATCATTTTTTGTGAACCAAAAAGTTATCAAAGGTATAACTGGCTGATAAAAAATCCAGAATATATCGCTCCTGTAGGGCCTTTATATTCGTGCACTCTACAAAATAATAGTGATATGTTTTGCCTTTCATTGAAAGCTATATTTAAATGAACTTCCTGCAGTGTGAATCTGCCATCCGCAACAAAACAAAAGCCTTGGAAAACTTGCGCCTGCTTTGTGAGAAAGCTGAACATGAGAGCACGAAGATGAACGAGGAATATGCGGCTGCGGAGAAACATTTCCAGGTTGGTGGTTGGAAGTTTCTGACAATTTGTAAAATAAATATGGCTGAATGTTGAATAGCATGAGCCTGCTTTGGTTCCTAAACTATGCGTTGCAGCATTCTTTATAGTATTTGAATGTTGTTTTTTTTAAAGCTTTGCAACCAAAAAAATTCTGAAGTAAAAATATTTCTCAATTACATGTTTCGTTTATGTTCTGTTTGGGAACACTTGTTAAACTATGACATCACAACAGGCAGTAACAACAGGTCTAGCCACCTCGGACACCGGTGAAGAAGCATCATGGCAAGCTCAACTGTTACAAGTGAAGAAAGATATCAGCCAACTTCAAACGGATACCAAACAGGTCTTTATATTATTAGGCTTGTTTGACTTGTATTATTTCTAAGTAAGTCTGAGAGTCTGGTACTGTGGATCAGTGGTTAGGTGATTGCATTGTAACCAAAGGGTACCAGGTTCAATGCTTGATGCTGCTACCATTGTGGGCGAATGTGTGCTTCGGCAAGACACTTTAGCAGTAATTGCTTCAACCCAGTGGGTACTAATGGGTTGTTGCTTCCTAGGTGTCGGGTTAATCGGCTAACTCTGGCCTAAACCACCGGTCCGATGGTATTTTATGACAGGACCTCACCCATATACAGTGTAGAATAGAACGCAGGAAATATTTTTTAACAAAAATGTATTTTCTCTTAAATTTTCTTCCAGAGTGAAATGAAGTTAAAACACAACAAACAGGAATTAAAAGCCAAACAAACTGAACTCAAGAAAACTGAGGCGAGTTACAAACAAGACCAAGATGGGTTGAAGAAGATGGAACGTAGTTATGCAGAGATACAGAAACAAATGGATAAGTTAAACTATAACGGTGAGTGGGTGTATGACGGTATATATATATATATATATATAGTAGGATGGGGTAAGATGGGACACCTTTACCACATAATATCCAATGGGCCAACTCTGGTCTGAATCCCAGGTCCCATGGCGTGCCTCACTGTAGAACCTCACCCATATAAAATATATTTATTGTATAATTCGAATATACTCTTCTAGTAAAAGGTAATTAACCAATATTTTCCTCTGTTATTACCAGGCATAAAATAGTATTAGAAAGTGCCCTGTGGTAAAAAGCAGTTGTAATTTTATCACAAAACATCGTTAGGGTACACTATATTATTATTATATAATAAAAGTCACTTTGCCCAACAGAAGGAGCAGAAGAAGAATTAAAATCTCGCAAACAAGAATTGTCGACCAAGATCCAGCGCATGAGCCGACTTACACAAGGACTGTATAACAAGTTTCCTAACCTACAGTTTGACTACAGGTAATGTGAATATAAATGTTGCTGTCAAGCATAATACACTTGTTTCTTAAACAGCTCTTCATTTATTTACGTAGCAACTCGTCGTTTTGATCTTACATTTTCAAAGATTTCGTTTTTTAAATGAAATGAAACTTTTTTTAGAAGCTGTCTACATTTTTTATTTTTCACCAAGGGGATCCAGCTCCCTTAACCCCCTGAATATGGGTTTGTCCCATCTTGATTTATATCCCCAGAGATCCTGAGGCAAACTGGGACAGAGCTCGAGTGAAAGGGTTAGTAGCGAACCTGGTTGATGTAAAGGATGTCACCCATGCTACTGGTAAGTTATATCTATATGTTGTTATGTGTGTATGCCATGTTTTTGTAAAGGAATAGTTAGTACCATTAAAATTGTATTATATTCCCGCGCTAACTTATTTGCTGATACAGCAGTTAGAGGGCTTGCTTATTAATAAATAGAGGATATAGGTAATAGGTTCTAAGCTTGACGTCGCTACCATTGTGGGCCTATGTTTCCTTGGGCAAGACGTTTAATTGAAATTGCTTCAACCCAGTGGTCACTGATCCAAATTGTCAGCCATACATATAAAAATCACCCATAAAGTTACATGTAATTCAGACACACGGTTTGCAAGGAATTCCGATGCGTTAAATAAAGATAACATCCCCACAAAGTTCCATCTAAGGCTCAAAATATAATGCTTTCAGTTACATTCGTTCACCCTGTGTCACAGCATTATTTCTACATCCGTGTTATTTGTGATCCAACCAAACTAACTGTGGGCCACAAACAACCATGTTACATAATAACATGGGGTTTATATATACCATGTTACAGCATTAGAAGTAGTAGCTGGTGGAAGATTATACAACGTGGTTGTCGACAACCATGAAACTGGAGCCAAACTCCTCAAGAACGGACAACTTAAACGTCGATGTACCATCATACCTTTGAATAAAGTGGCTGCTAGGACCATTAATAGAGAGGTGGGTGGGTTGGGTTGAATTTTAATTTTATGTTGTAGATAGTTATGTTTAAATCCTGAAGAATCAGATTTCCCTATGTAATGTTGGGCGGCAATGAATGTAACTGTATTTTCAAAATGACAACCCTGATTTTGTTAAAAAATTTAAAAACTCTATAGTTCTATTCCATAAGGGTGAGGTCCTATATTGTGGCATGCCAAGACCCTTTATATTTAAAACTGATGTTCTAAAACAAATGTCAGCCTTTGTTCATTAGGGTGACATGTCACTCAATAAAGCTCTAACATTACACCCATGTTCTCATATTGACATCTAACAGCAGGGTAAAAGCTGGCTTATGCTTAAAACTGGAGTCCTCAGCATATGAAAGCACCCCTGTTTCAAAAGTTAGGGTCATTCACTAACTCCCACATTCACTAACTCCCTACAAGTTGTATTTCACGCCCGCTCACAAGTTACCACGTACGGTTGTTTTTTTATGATCAATTTGTACAGCCCATAAGAATGCACCCATTGTCCCCTAAAAGATAGAGTGACATTCCACCCAAGAAACCCCCTAACATTACAATCATATTCTCACATTCCCCTCTTACAGGTTGTCTCCCACGCCAAGTCCCTGGTTGGCCAGAACAACGTGAACCTCGCCCTCTCATTGGTTGGTATGGATGATGAAATACGTAAAGCGCTTGAATATGTGTTTGGTGGAACACTGGTGTGCGATACCATGGAAAACGCTAATAAGGTGAATATTGTAGGGCTGTATATTTAATCAGTGGTGTAAATGGATCCTTTTTGTTAAGGGGTTAGATCTGGGATTCATACCAGAGTTTTCCCCATCACATCACATTTGATTTCATTTTGTAATAATGGGTGTTTAGAGCCACTTGGTGTAAAAACTAAATTATAAATTGATGTTTTGGCTATTTTACATAGGAAACCATGTGTGTATTCTATTATATATGGGTGAGGTCCTACAGTGAGGCATGTCATGGGACCTTGGATTTGGGCCAGAGTTTGTAGATTACCCACCCAAAACCCATTACCCCAACACCCATTACTGTAGTATAAGAACCAAGGTGTAGTTCTAACTTTGCACACCTTACGTTACAGGTTGCGTTCAACCCTAATGTTAAAACCCGCACCGTCACCCTTGCTGGTGAGTTGTTTGATCCATCGGGCACGTTAACCGGGGGTGCACGACCTAAAGTAACCCCTGTGTTCGCTGAGTTGAAGGAAATCAAGTCAACAATGAATGAACTACATAATGCTAAGGTGGGTGGTTGGGACTTGTTCTAATGGTGTGGGGCAATGATAGTTGTATAACATGAATGTTCCGTTTCATACACCTCTAGCCTGCTTACAAATTCGTCACTGCCACCATTGTAGCCATATGTGTCCATGGGCAAAACCAACACAATGGTCACTAATGGGTTCCTGTATACATTGTCAGCCATACAGAAAAACAATCACCCACAAAGTTACATATGTCGTAACTCATAAGCGGGCATGAGGTGTGTGAAACAGAACACCCGTGTTATAACGACTGTCGTTGACCGCCATGTGAGGATAATAAGTTACATTCATTTTCAAACTCCACTATTCCAACAGAGAGAATACGCTTCAATTGAGAACAAGTTGCATGACGTGGCACGTGTCAGTGGACGATACCACGACCTCAAGAACCAAGCCACTATCAAGGAACGCGAGATTGAGACGGTGAAGCAGAGGATATCAACTACTTCACATGGGAGACTGTTGGAGGAAATTGAAAGATTGCAAAAGTCTATAGGTAAGGTTTGGTGGTTTTAAGCAGTGCTTGTGAGTGTATGAAAGGGTTTATGATAGGGGTTAGTCATTAGTGACCACTGAGTTGGAGCAAGGACACTTACGCACACAACAGTAGCAGCGTTGAGCCTTGAACCCGTAACCTCTTAAACCCAATTCAGAAATGTCTTAGGTAGCTATATTTATACCTGAATAAATAAATATTTAAATATGGTGTACAATACAGCAGTAATGACATATTATTAAAAGAGATGCATACATGAAACCAACAAATTGGCAATTTTACATTAACAGCTTCTATTGTTAAAAGTCTGTTTCATAATTAATTCTTGCCAAAGGACTTTTTCACCCACAATGGTAGCATTAAACCCATAGGCCTACCCATGTTGGTACCAAAACCAATATGTTGCAACATCAAGTCAACACTTACAACAGATGAGTGCAGTGAAACGTTAGACACAGCAAAAGATCGCTTCGGTGAGATGCACCAACACTGCGTAGAGTTGGAACGAAAGATCGCAAACGCACCAGCTGAGCGAGAACGCGAGTTGAAAGAAGCCGAGATGAAAATGAACAAAGTTGGTGAAGCTGCGGAGAAAGCTGGGAAGTTGGCTGATGCTAAGAAAGAGGTGGGTGTTGTTGTATGGCTGGTTAATTAAATTATTATATACCAGTCTATTTTATGGCTCTGGTCTTGTCGATATATGGCTCTGGTCTTGTCGATGAAAAATATTGAAATTAATTTTTATTTTCCAATTCTAAGAAATAGGTGGGTATGGTTATATAACTGATGATGTAACTTTGGAAGGGCATGGAAGGGCATAGGTGTCACCTTGTTTGAATTTATGGTCAAATGTGGGGTGACAATGCTATATATACTGCTCTGCCATATATTAAAAACAATCACCCACAAAGTTACATACGTGGTAACTCGAAAGCGGGCATAAGGTGTATGAAACAGAGCACTTGTTCTAATGTAGTGATTTATTTTTCTTTAAAAATTTTATATGTGTCTGCCTTTGGCTCCTTGTTAAACCATTTATTTCTCCCCCAGAAATTAAACACTTTGGTAACTTAACACTTATAAACCTAGGAATTAAACACGATGACACTCGAGGTCCAAGAATTAGAGAAAGAAGTTGCCGAATGTGAAGATCAAATAAGTCGCGTGGAAACTTTGATCAATGACGCTCAAGATATTTATGGGAAGATTAAAGAAACTGTGGAAGCTGCTGTGGTGGGTGGAAATATTCTATGTCTGCTAACAGCAGAGAAGCATTTAGAATTTGGGATTTTAAGTTAAATTATTATTAACTTTATTTAATTTTCTTTTTTTTAATTACCGATTTCAATTTTTTTGAATATAAAGATTAGGATTTTTTTTTTTTTTTTAATTTAAAAATCATTTTTAGTTTGTTATATTAACAATTGTTTTTAATTCACGATTTAAAATTTTCTAGGAGTCTGTGAAAGCTGCCAAACTCGAGCTCCAGAAACATAGAGATCATATACAAGCCATGTCACATGACATGCAACAGCGAACCAAAGATCGAGAGAATGTTCTTCATGAAGTTGGTCAATGTAAGAGGAAGTTGATCGATCAAAGAAACGCGATCGAGAAATGTCATCGGGAGAGTAACGATGCAACGAATAAGGTGGGGAATGTTATTTTACGTTTGTTTTCTTTGTGATTGATATAAAATGCTTATTGATTTGTATAGGTATGATTAGTGTAAAAGTTACAAACATAGTAACTCGTAAGCTGGCACAAGGTGTATGGAACAGAACACTCGTGTTATAATGACTGTCGTTGCCCCGCCATGCGAGAATAAATAAGTTGTGTCCACCATTTTCAATTCTATTTTAACATCTTTCCCCCTCCAAGGTCGCCTCTATGTTGGAGGAACACGACTGGATCAACAACGAGAAGTCTTTATTCGGTAAACCAAGTTCCCCCTATGATTTCAATGCCAACCCACCCAAGGAAGCAACACGAAGGTTGGATAAACTGAAGGAAAGGCAGGAAAAACTAAGTCATTCTGTGAATATGAGGGCCATGAGTTTGCTGGGGAAAGCTGAGGAAAAGGTGGGGTATATATAAATTGTGATAGATACTTATTGCTCTCCCGGTATATCAAAACATTGTTAACGTTTCTGTCAGTATTTAAATGTCAGACAAAACATTAGAATAAAATGAACGTTTCATATCGCAAGAGTAAAAAAGTCTATTTTACATTAGAATTTTGTGTATTCTATTCACACTAACATCTGTTATATTAGTTGCAGCACTTCTTTTCACAAATATTCATTTTCCCACTTACGGTTAAAGAATTAGTGTGTTAAAAGGATATATCTAGTCATTATAGTGTAAGGCTGGACAGGCCTACTCTGATAGTTTCTACACTGCATTAATCAGTAAACATTACACAACCAATAAGTTAGATTTGTTTCACAGGATTGTGTTTAACTATCCCTGCCTCTCCTGTTATTAGAATAAGTGGCTTTCATTTTTATTTGTTCAATTACTTAGCACATCTGTTTATTTGCATTTAAGTTCATAGTTATATCATTACCTTCTTACAGTACAAAGAATTGATTAAGAAGAAGAATATTGTGGAGAACGACAAACAGAAGATCCAACGCACGATAGAAGAACTTGATCAGATGAAAAATAAAGCGGTCACGAAAGCTTATGTGCAGGTTATTGTTTATAGTTATATTATAAATTCATAAACCAAACTGTTTTAAATGTTTTGCTAAAATGGTGCTGTGAATAGAGCAATCATTTATTAATTGGAAAAAGTTTGAGGCTCAAGGCTACCATTGTGGGTGTATGTGTACTTGGGTAAGACACCTAACGGTAATTGCTCCAACCCAGTGGTCACTAATGGGTTGTCTAAATTGTCAGCCATACGGAAAAATTTATCACCAACAAAGTTACATTTGTGGTAACTCGTAAGTGGGCACGAGGTGTATGAAACAGAACACCCGTGTTAAAACGACTGTCATTGCCCACCATGCGAGGATAAATAAGTTACATCCATTGTTACAATACCGCTCACATTCCACCGCATTCCCCACTCACATTTCACCCATTCCCCACCAGGTAAACAAAGACTTTGGCGAGATATTCTCCACTTTGCTACCAGGAGCTACAGCTAAACTTGCACCAGCGGAGGGCAGTAGTGTGCTAGCAGGGTTGGAGTTCCAGGTTGGGTTCGGCGACGTTTGGAAAACTAACTTGAACGAACTCAGTGGTGGACAGAGGTGGAGTTTGTAAAAGATTTATATAAAAAATTCGTTATATTATACTGCCTGTAATAACAATAGCAGAATACACAACTAAAGCATATTTATAGTAACACGGGTGTTCTGTTTCATACACCTCGTGCCCGCTTACAACTTACCACGTATGTAACTTATTCATCCTCGCATGGCGGGCAATGACAGTCGTTATACCACTTACAAGTTACCACGTATACATTATCTAACTTGTATAATTCCCCATCCCCCACAGGTCACTGGTTGCTCTGTCCTTGATCCTAGCCATGTTACTTCTTAAACCTGCTCCCATATATATACTGGATGAGGTGGACGCTGCATTAGATTTGTCGCATACACAGAACATCGGGGGAATGCTACGTGAACATTTCAAGCGCTCACAGGTAATGTATTATTATGTTTGGGATGGTTTTATGTAAGAAATGTTACTTAAATTGGTAGCTTAGAGGTTACAGGTTTGATGCTACCATTGTTGGGGTATGTGTCCTTGGGCAAAACACTTAATTTTTATTATTAAAAAAGTGTGTAAATCTTACTTCAAATTCAAAATAACATTTTTATATTAGATAAGCCTAAAACAACCATTACTTTACATTATGGTCACCAAGGTAACAAAATATTGTTAATTCCAGTTTATTATACACCAGATGGGCCACAAAGATTATTTTAACTTAAAATTCTTGATTCCAGTTCATTGTTGTGTCGTTGAAGGACGGGATGTTCAATAACGCCAACGTTTTGTTCCGAACAAAGTTTGTCGACGGCGTTTCCACCGTTGCCCGTTTCACGCAATCCACACAAAGTAGAAACCCCTTGTCAGCTTTACCTGTCACTACAACAGATGTCCCAAACTCTCGTAAACGAGCCAAGCCTACACATACTTAGGTTATTGTATACTAGGTCGGGTAAGATGGGTACTGTTATGCTTTCTGCTAATATGGCAATACACTCAATTTTGAACTGTGGGGCAAAATAGAAATATTATCCTGTATTTCTACAGGTTTCACGACGCTCTTATAGAGTCGTGAGGATAGAATTATATAATTTTGTAAATATTCTTTGTTTACTATTAAATTGGACAAGAAATAGAATGAAAACATAAACCATCTTATTTCAACCTAATATACAATATAGATTCAACTGCCATTAAACTTCTCCTTGTATATTAATAAACATTCTCACAAAGCATTTTTCTTTTTAAACACGCAAGTCGAAACAGTTTTTCCACTTTTTCCACCGAATGAAAACGTAGGAGCAGGCAACTCTTCGATAAAATTAAACTTCTTTCCAAAGTGGGACGTTAATTCACTTGTCGTCCAGTTGCAAGATGTGATAATGAAAACAGATGAACAATTCATTAAAGTCGCCATGTTTTGTATATAACTCTCCCTTCCCTTGTGGGAGTCTTCTGGGTTCAAACTTACAGCATCATAAGTCCCTTTATCCAGACAAACATCGAATATTGCTTGTTCTTCATTTCCAACTTCATTCAAACCTTTGGTCTTATAACATTCCCCATCCTTCACAACAGTCTCACTAGTAAGGTCTACTTGCAACCAGGACCCAACGTGCCCAAGTTCTTCTTTCTTAAACACAGCTGAAGCTAGATCAAGTGCACCTATACATCATAACAGGTTTGTTATTGTTCAGTGAGCTTTGCTGCCATTGCTTTATAACGTATCAGTTAAACTGGCGAATTTTACAAGTGAAGATACATATTGTGCATTTTATCTCTTTGAATGAGATTAAGCAGATAAAATGTAAAAAAAAACAAATAGAAAAAAATTTGCAGCAAAATGACAGTTGTTAAATACGCTATGGGTAAAAACTACATAAGGAAAAGTGTTAAATAGAAAGAGTGGCTGTAGAATCCACAGTACAACTGAATTAATGTATATAGTACACCAATATTATTTTAACAACCATGTTATAACAACTGTCGTTTACCAACCATGGAACGATAAGCAATTTGCATTCATTTAAATGGAAGTTATTCTTACTTTGGCAATAATCTAACCCAACCAAGTTTGTATATCCTTGTTTAGCGAGAGCCAGCAGCAACAAGCCATTACCACAACCAACATCAAGTATGGTTGAGTGTTTGTTTAGTTCAGCACATTTAGTAATCCAACGAACCTGAAAGAATAAAGCTTAATTTAGATAAGGCTTATATGTAGCATGGGTTATGCATTTATGTGTCTCTGGGCAAGATGTTTAACAGCAGTTGCTCCAAGTCAGTGGTCACAAGTTCATACTATATGCCTAAGCAGTATATAATTTACATTTATTGATTCTGGTTCAAAGACAAGCACTCTAACCAATATACAAGCAAAAAACTCCCCGACAAAATAAAGTTGCGCCTACTGGCGGAAAACTAGGTGACATTTCTTAAGTTAGTCGCATGTAAGTTTCAATCATGAATACCACTCTATTCGTTGCACTTCGTCCAAACCATTCCGTTCCAGGGTCGTCCATTTCAACTAAACCTTTCATTTCGTCTTTATATACTTCATCCCAATGGTCATAGGTGCCTAGAACTGACGACGGCAATTCTTGTTCTGTTTCTGCCATGTTTAGACTTTAAAATTCAACTCAAAATCCAAATACTAAACACGCTTTTCTCGTCGGGGAAAAACCTAAACCGAAATGATTAGTCAAGTGTTTACAGATTTTTATCATTTAAAAAGGTAGACTGGAGTTATTTATATTAAACAGTTTATTTATAAAATTTGGTTTTATTTAGAGTTAAAAGGCCGTGTAACTTTTTTGTTTTTGTTGTTGTATAGTTGCGGTTTAACCCTTAGCGATCAGCGTTAATTACATGGAGACGCCACGTAAGGCGCCATGCTTCTTTCATTTGAATGTTACAATGTCGCTATAGAACTAAGTCACATGCGTGGTAACCTGAAGCAGGCACGTATGGAACAGAACACCCGTGTTATAACGACTGTCGTTGCCCCGCCATGCCAGAATAAATCAAGATACATTCATTCGTTTATTCAGTTTACTGACGTGTCCCTTCCGTACAAATGTATAATATATGTTAGTTATACGAATAACTCTGTGCAAGAAGAAGAATTTCTACGGAAAATAAAGCCATTATTGAAATATGGTCGGTATTGCAATTCCTGTGGCATGAACCAAAACTTTGTAACGCGGGTATAGGATAAGCTTAAAAGCGCGCAATACTGTGTTCTGTAAACAGTTGTGTTTATACTGTCAATATTTTTGTATAAACTGTAAATAGTTCTGTTACATCACGATCAGGTTTCACGTGTATCCGTTGCTCCGCCGGTGTTCAGTTTAACCGCAAACCAGTCAGAGTAGCAACGTTAATTACGACGTGGCCGCCCCCAAATAGCAACTTGGAAACCGAGCTTTGCCCCGCAGTTACTACTTTTGTCTTGTAGTTTGTAAATCGTCTTAGGAAAAGTTAGCAAGTTATTCTAACAAGCTAAACAATTAAAGTTTAGCCGCGCAGGTTTTACTTTTGTGTAATTGACAAGTCATTTTTCAATCGTCTTTACGTCGAGAAGTTGAAGAACGAATTAGGTGATTTATCTGCGAAGGATGGTTTCGATAATGTCAATGAAACTATAAAGAAATTTCAAATCAGACTTTAGTTAGCCTATTTCTATAGTAGGGTGGGGAAAGATGGAATACCGTTAGCACATAATATCCAAATATCCTGATCGTGTTTTAAACAATTAACAGCGGTCTATGGGAGTCGTGAGAATACGGTTTTATAAATCGAATGTTCTTTGTTTACTACCAAATGGGACGAGAAAATAGATTGAAAAGATGTCCCATCTCTCCCCGTTCTACTATATTTATTTCTTAAAATACGTTAGCGATTAGCGAAGATGATGTAATTCAAAGAAGGAACTATGGGATTTTGATGCTAACAATGTTCCATCTTACCCTACATTTTAATGTATTGTAATGCCAATGCCATAGCCCATATACCACAGATGAGGGAGGCCAGTCGTAAACTCGTTATACCTTGTATACCAGTAGTCACATACACTACAAGGTACCGCGTATTTAACTTTGTAGATAACAATTGTTACGAGCAATTTCCGTCGATAGTTTTGCCCAGAGTCGTATAAACACCGAGTAGTCCAACTGCCGTCTATGTGTGTCCAAAATAGAGCGAAAGTGGTGACTTTGACAAAGGGTTTAAACGAACTTGTTAAGTTTTGTTTGTGTTTTCCTATTGTGGGAAGGTGTAAAACAGCTTCTATTTACCTTACCAAACATTTTTTAGAAAAAATGTATAAATTTAGCCCTATTAAATGACTAAAATGTCGCAAATCAACCGCTTCTAATTCTAATTTTTGACTTTTTTTGACACAGAAAACAAATAACACATGTTTTTTACATTTTTCAACCTTTAAATTTGTTTTTGGGCCCAAGTTTTTCTATAATTTACCGAAAAACATACATTTTCCCTATACCTACTGTGTTATTTTGGAACCAAATTGCCGTTCAATTTGTGTTTTACGTAACAATGGGTTGGACTACTCGGTATTTCTATGGCTCTGGTTTTGCCCAAAGGACAAATGTGCTTATAATTGTACACGCTACATATTACTTGACAGAGAAACGTGAAACCCAAAGGGATGATTGAGGTTATTATTATTTATACGTTTAACTCAAAATAATTGTTCATTTTGCGACGGTTATTCGCGGATTAATTTTAAATGTGGTCCCCTATTTTTTTCAATATCTATGTTTAGGACTTGCACCTGCAGGGGATGTGTAAAAGTGTCACATATGTGACGTCATTGGCGTGACGTGTTTCGCGGTAGATTTAATATGAATGAATGAATGTAACTTACTTTATCCTCGCGTGGCCGGAAAACGACAGTCTTAACTAATTCCAAACGTGTCGAAGTCTTTAGATTAAACGTTAAAACGCTTTACTGCAGTTACTATATCGGGAACAATTTATTGTATGAGCGTTATAATTGTTGTCCCGAATCGCAATATTTATGAATTACGTACTTGATAGGAAACGTCTTAGAATAGGTTTAATTTACTCAGCTAGACTGTTATGAGGTAATGCCCTTTTTTCTGCGTTATTTTTGTGTTTAAAGTTTTATATTTTGGCTTATTGTAACTTGGTAGTTTCTTCGTTTATGGATAACACATGTGTAAATAGATTATTGAGGGAATCGGCCAACTCTGGTCTAAATCCCATGGCATGCTTTTCTGTAGGACCTCACTGATATGGAATCGATTATGTAAGAACAAAAAGGGACTATTAACCCAACACCCAGGATGCTGGTCATCCTACAACCCATTAGTGACCAATTGGTTGGAGTAATTATGCTTAATTGTCTTACCCAATGGTACATCATTGTATGTTCTAACTTCCAAAGATAAACTTGACTTTTACTTTATCAGATCCTCGGCAATTATGATTAGTTTGAAACTAGTTGTTGTATCTTTTGTATTACTCCATACCTCACATTCAAGCAAGAATGTCAAACTGAAGCAAAATAAAGATTGTGGAAAAGAAATTCTTCAATCTGAAACATCCGGAGTTAATTATCTTTTTCAAAAACATGGAAGAAACAGCACGATGGACCACCTTGGGTTGTATTTTCTTATGAACAATTTAACATACACTGGGCATAGTGGAACCCATGAGAATGAGTTCGACCATTACTTGAATTGTACGATATTTAAAACTCTGTCAGATTCTGGTGTTTCTATAGATAGAATAACCACCTCAGACTTCTCAACTATTTGCCCAACATTGCTAGAAGTTTTGGACAATTCATACGAACGAAAACTGCTGGAAAATGAAAGTGAGAACCTTGCACCCAGTCGTTCTAGTATTTGGGGTTTTGGGATTATTTCGGTCACGATAATCAGTTTGTGTTCCTTGGTCGGCATTAGTGTCTTGCCGCTCATGAAAAGGGATATTTACGATAAAATTTTGCTTTACTTGATTTCCCTAGCAGTTGGAACTTTGTCTTCGAACGCGATTTTCCAGTTAATTCCGGAAGGATTTGGAATTGAAGAAGATCCCATGACAGTGTGGAGATCGGCAATTATATTTGGTGGTTTTTATCTCTTCTATCTAACCGACCATATCCTTGAAAGGATATTCAAAGTCAGCCACGAACACGAAGGGATCCAGGATTTTGAGGATAATATGGTGACTGGTGAATCGTTTTTGAAAGGGAGTGATAAAAGTATCGTGAAGAAGAGTTTCCCCGTTGATGGGGAGCAAAAAACTGGTTCAGGCGATTCGTTATACGCAACTACATCACATGAAAGTGGAAGCACTTTGCTAGAAATGCCTAAAACTGTAGATAACCAGCAGTTTGACAATTACCAAGTTGATATACAGTGTGAAGTTGGTAGTGTTCCAAACAGACAATGCTGGGCGTTCAAAAACTACAAGTCGATTAAAACTGTGGCCTGGATGATAACGATAGCTGACGGGATTCATAACTTCATTGACGGGCTAGCAATCGGCGCTTCATTTTCTGTTTCAATTCTACAAGGTGTCAGCACTTCAATCGCCATCTTTTGTGAAGAATTCCCTCACGAGCTTGGTGATTTTGCCGTTCTTTTAAACGCGGGTATGAACATCCGCCAAGCTGCGTTCTACAATTTCGCTTCCGCCTGTTGTTGCTATCTTGGTCTAATTGTCGGCATTTTAATCGGGAATGATATGTCTTCAGCGAGATGGATATTTGCCCTCGCAGGAGGCGTTTTCCTTTACATCTCCCTGGCTGGTATGCTACCGGAAGCTAAAGCTCATTCACAGAACAAGAAGTTACGAGACCGACCATGGCTTTGTCTTATCTTACAACATGCAGGGCTTCTTACAGGCTTTACTATCATGTTTCTATTAACTTACTTTAAGGATTTAATATCAATATCATCGTAAAATAGCTTTTGTGCTGGCGAAATGGGCTAACTCTGGTATAAATCCCAGGTACTATAACATGCCTCACTTCGAGACCTCACCTGTATTAGAATATAATGTGCATATACATAATTGAGGTAATGGGTTCTTTGGAAAAACGCAGTCATTTTTTCTTCTTTGGGAAAACGCAGTCATGAAGTAACTGCCTTACTGTGTCATATTTGGCCACAGAAAAAAGTTTCAAAATATAGTTAGACCCTTTTTGTAAACCCCTGGATAAAACCCTGATTGTGCCATCATTTTTATAATGAGAACTTTGAGAAGTTTGTACAAATCATTTCCTCTTTATAACCATATACATTATCTTGTGCTTGTATCATTATGCGGTCGCTGTAACTAATTAACTACACAAGATATTTGGAAACAGAAAGTTTATAAAATCTGCCAATGTTTATATATTACCATGCAAAATAATAACAGTATTGTAAAATTTGTACTTACGGCGTTTTTTACTAAATGTATCTATAGTATATTGGGGTAAGATAAACCATGTTTTCAATTGAATATTTACAGAATTATATAATATTATCGTATCCTTACGACTCTAAAAGAGCTATGAGAAAATATGGAATATTATGTTATAACGGCATCCATCTTACCCTACAGTACCATACATTCAAGCTAGTTTATAATAACTTGCCGCATGTAATGCGTATCTGTTTTCTTTTGCCCGACCAATAGTTTTATTGAAGCATTAAATTAAGAATATTTATAATAATACCTTGGTAGCATCTGTTATAACGTTATTTATTTCTTCTTGCCAAATTATCTTCAAACCATATATGCAGTTAACAAATTAAACCAAAATCTTAAGTTCATTAGCTCATTTAAAATATCATATAGTAGGGTGGGGAAAGATGGGACACCTATTCATTGTATTTTCGCGTCTCATTTGGTAGTAAACAAAGAACATTTCAAGAATTATAAAACCTTATGACTCCCATAGACCGTTGTTAATTGTTTAAATCTCGATTGGGATATTTGGTTATTATGTAGTGACTACTGAAGGTGTCCCATCTTCCCCCACCCTACCATATTACCCATCTTCAAAATTGTTTATCTATTGTTAATCTTTTGGTGAAAAATTTAACTTTTTATATTTATCTTAGTATGTGTGTTTAGTTCAATTATCAGGTGGAGTTTTGTAACTGTGCTTGCTTATGTAATATATTTATGCAGTTATGATATTGTGCTGAAATAAACATGTATCCTGGTGGCCATTCATAAATATAACTTGTTGGATGGGACAATGACAGTTGTTATAACATGAGTGTTCTGTGTTATACACCTCGTGTTCGCTTTTTATTTCCCACATATGTAACTTTGTGGGCCTTTATTTTTTGTATGGATGACAACTTGGAGTCTTAGACAACCCATTAGTGACCACTAGATTGGAGCAATTGCTTTTAAGTGTCTTGCCAGGGACACATTTGCCTATAATGGTATCCGCATCAAGTCTCAAACTTGTAACCTCTGGCTCTCAAACCTGTTGGACTTTATGAATGCTTTCTATTTAAAAAGCAATGATTATCATTTTTGAGGTTAAGCTAGTTCAATTCAGATATTACATTGGAACTTGTATAAGGATCAAATTAAAAACTATATATTTAAATATCAATTCAATTTTTCCCCACCAGTAATATTAGTTATTAACAAAATTGCAAAATATTTTCTAACAAGTTAGGTAATGTTTTCATGGAAAATATTTTGTTTATGTTAACATGTGTAGCGGTTGATTGTGCTCTAGCACAGATTTAATGATATAAAGATAGCTAAATTTAACACTAATACATAAAGATTGAATATAAAGCAACGTTGTATAGCGAAAACAAAAGCATGACAGGAATAGAATGCAGTTTCGCTGCTTTCGTAACATCTACTTTCCCGTCATTCTAATCGTGATAATAAAACAATTACCCAGTTGTGTGTATGCCAGGCGAGGCAATTGCCACATGCTAATGACGCGTTTTATTGTTTTGCTACACGTGTTTTTCGTTATATAAACCTTTCACTTTCCTGTACTGTGAGGCAGTACGGGGCTTGCAATACCCTGCTGTTCTCACTTTGTCTCTAAGCTCGATGTCGCACTTTTACCGTACAATAAACGGTGATGTGCCGTACAAGTGTCGTGCAATGCGTTGCGGAGTCGGATAGCGCGTGCGTCGGGGCAGGATGGAACAGCGTCGTCGCGAGGCTTCGGAGCGCGAACCCACAACTTCAAAATTAGCCGCCCCCCCACAATTGGTGAACCGCTGGACACAATCCTTCCGATGGCAACTGCAGTCAACGGTGAATCTTTTTCTGTTTATGTACTTTATGCATATTGTGAGCTGACCACTCACAGGGTTTCACTAGTCTATGTGGCCCGAATACTATATACTTTATTACTGTTGAAGTAGGGTCCGACAAAGACCTCCAACTAGCATAACCGTTGAGTTGTTATGTGTGCTTTATACTTTATTACTGTTGAGGTGAGTCTGACTAAGACCCCAACAAGCATAACCGTTGAGATGGGTAAAATAATGTTTTCCCCCAACGAGTGATGGCAAAATGCCCTCTTATACCTATTTTTTAGGCTTATTGTGAGTTAATACACTCGCAGGGTTTCATTAATGTTATGGCCCGAATGTCTATTTCTTCTTTGGTCTTATATTTGTATGCATATTGTGAGTTAGCACACTCACAGGGATTCAGCTGCCTATACCTGATCCACTACCTTACAGTAAATTGTTCGCTTGTTACAGCAGAAGCCATTTGTCGTTTAAAACCCAGTTTTATCTCTACCTATATCTTACCCGCTCGTTATTGTATGTAAATATACAATCTCTATGGCATTAGTACTTTCTCTCCAATTTGTTTTTCAGACAATCTGCTGCTCGAGTATTGATACTCTACTGATACCCTGCACGACACTGCGAAAGCGTGAGCGAAATTTGATCAAATGTCCTCATCGATGCCTAGTCTAGTCTGCTCAACACAAGAAGTTGCGAATCTTGCAACAAGTCTACCGTCGTGAACATATCAAGTAGCGACAAAAAAAAAACAATTTCAAGATGAGGAACAAATGAACAATACTCGCGATTGCGGACGTATATGAAACCATTCTGTGTGGTGTGGGCATATTTGTAGCGGTTGATTGTGCTCTAGCACAGATTTAATGATATAAAGATAGCTAAATTTAACACTAATACATAAAGATTGAATATAAAGCAACGTTGTATAGCGAAAACAAAAGCATGACAGGAATAGAATGCAGTTTCGCTGCTTTCGTAACATCTACTTTCCCGTCATTCTAATCGTGATAATAAAACAATTACCCAGTTGTGTGTATGCCAGGCGAGGCAATTGCCACATGCTAATGACGCGTTTTATTGTTTTGCTACACGTGTTTTTCGTTATATAAACCTTTCACTTTCCTGTACTGTGAGGCAGTACGGGGCTTGCAATACCCTGCTGTTCTCACTTTGTCTCTAAGCTCGATGTCGCACTTTTACCGTACAATAAACTGAGATGTGCCGTACAAGTGTCTTACATCGGTGTGCAATGCGTTGCGGAGTCGGATAGCGTGTGCGTCGGGGCAGGATGGAACAGCGTCGTTGCGAGGCTGCGGAGCGCGAGCACAACTTCAACATTAGCCGCCCCCCACACATGAAAAATAAAATTTATTTATAATTTTAACTACGATATACTTTATTTTAACTACGATATAGTTTAAAGAACATTTCTCTATAATCGCAAATGTTATATTAATATAAGGAAACGTATACACTCCCGTATTTTTATCTGAAATTTGTCCCCAAAAAGTTTTGGTAGTTTCGGTCTTGGTATCATCTGTTCTAGCAAATCTTGCGTAAATTTCGAAGTTGCTTTGTCATTTCTGAAATGAATTCTCAGTTTGTTTTACGTTTAATTTCAACTTTTAGACAGCCGTAAAATCGTAATGTTATACCTAAATGACCATGTATTAGACCTATATGCACGGTACATTTATTTCGCATATTAATAAGCCAAAATAGAAACCCATTTTGTGTAATTGGTGCGACGTCACATGTTACACTGTTTGTAATAGGAAACGGTTAGCGTATGAAGATTGTGTACGCCAGTGAAAATCGCAAGCGACTTCGATATGTATTATATTTATAACCGTGTATTCAAGCAATTGTACCAGCCAGTTTGGTGAATATGGCAGTTTCTGACAAAATCTCATTTGTAAAAGTTATATTTTTAAAGGTTAATAGATTCTTCCTATTCCGATCCAAATTTGGCCTTTTTTTTGATCAATTGATGAGTTTTTATTATTGTGTGCATTACTAGAAATATATAAATCACAAATGCAGCTCCCATCTTTTTCAACTGGCCTGTATTTAAACATGAGTTTAACCGTGTTACATCATTTATAGATATTCATAGTGAAATCAAGTAATTTGTAATCTTACAATGGATCGATTGCTACGACTTGGAACTGGGGCTGGTGGGTTAGGGCAAGCACCTTCCGGGGACGCACCCATGGTCGATACTGCTGAGCAAGTTTACATTTCATCGCTAGCTTTGTTAAAAATGCTTAAACACGGTCGTGCTGGGGTCCCTATGGAGGTCATGGGGTTGATGTTGGGAGAGTTTGTGGATGATTATACTGTGAGAGTGATTGATGTATTTGCGATGCCACAGTCAGGCACAGGGGTTAGTGTGGAAGCTGTGGATCCAGTGTTTCAAGCTAAGATGTTGGATATGCTGAAGCAGACAGGGAGACCAGAGATGGTGGTGGGGTGGTATCATTCACATCCTGGGTTTGGCTGCTGGTTGTCAGGTGTTGATATCAACACGCAGCAGAGTTTTGAAGCTTTATCTGAACGTGCTGTGGCCGTTGTTGTTGACCCTATCCAGAGTGTAAAAGGCAAAGTGGTGATCGATGCTTTCCGTTTAATCAATCCAAATATGATGGTGTTAGGCCAAGAGCCAAGGCAGACCACATCCAACCTAGGCCACTTGCAAAAGCCATCAATTCAGGCTTTAATTCATGGCCTCAACCGGCATTACTATTCCATTGCAATCAACCATAGAAAGAATGAGCTTGAGCAGAAGATGTTACTTAACCTCCATAAGAGAAGTTGGATCGATAACCTTACTTTGGAGGATTACAATAACCACTGCAAAAAGAACGAGCAAACGACATCTGACATGCTCCAGCTTGCTAAAAACTACAAGAAAGCATTAGAAGAAGAGGAAAAAATGACGCCTGAACAGTTAGCTATTAAGAATGTTGGCAAACAGGATCCAAAACGTCATTTAGAGGAAAAAGTTGACTCGCTGATGACCTCTAACATTACACAGTGTCTTGGGGCTGTCATAGATACTGTTGTGTTTAAATGAAAATTCTATTTTTCGTTGTAAAATCCTTCATAACTGTTTAAAGTATTGACATAGGTTTGTCCATCCAGAAAATTAACCCAAATTTTTATCAAATCCTTGTCTAAGATTCAAGTTTGTTTATCCTATTATAAATTTTATATTAGGATAACACAATTTTTGTTTGTTTTGGCTATTTCATTAACTTAAAAACTTCACAATTCACAACAGCTGCTTTCAAAGTTCCCTAACCATATTTTTGTGCTTTTCATTCAGTGAAATTCCTGCTATAAGTAAATGTGCTGTAGCCTGTATTATATAAGGATGTTGTACCCATGCAACTAAGCTCTTGTGGTGGTAGACAACAAAACTGAAGCCTTAGGACCAATTCAATGAATTTGAGATCATTTGAGTTCAGTATTTAGTAAGCCTAGTAAGGTATGTTTGAATAAGCAACATGCAGCATAAGGTGTACTAAACAGTTAAACAATTCCTGTAACAGACAAAACCAATACATATATTTGCTGAACAATTCCTATAAAGTTTATAAACCATGCACCAAACAAACATACACAAAGTTACATAAGTGGTCACTTGTACTGGCTGTCACTGCCATGCCACACAAGGATAAATAAGTTACATTTAATTTTACATTTGTTTAACAATTCTTTTAACACCATACCGACTGCCACTGCCAAGTCCGAGATAAATAAGTTGCATTTAACACCATATGCGTAAGCATTATATTTTCTACACAAAATAAGTTAAATAACATGCTTTGTCAATTAGTCTGAAACCCTCAATGCATATAATTATTAAATAATTCTTATAACACCAGACCACTAGTACACCACATTATGCGTGTTAATCAAATTCCTGTAACAGGATTTACCAACAGCCTGTTCACAAATAGTTCTCATAACAGGCTGATGTGACTTCCCATAATAATAATAGGATTCCAACATAGCGTGGACTTTGACCAGACAACATTTTTAACACTTTCCTGGAACAATAGATAAGCTTGTGGTCACATTGGCACTGATTGTATAACATGTATAACACATTCTCATGGTGCTATGTCGGCCTATTTAGAAATAATACACATAACTGGTATAGGAGCTTTTGTATTGTATGTTCCTATAATCTGTTTCACAGCCTTAAAGCAATAACACATAAAAGATTCTTTTAAATTATAATTATCACATCTATTAAAAAATAAAACAATATTTCTCAAAGAGAATTTTTTGGCAATTGTTTTGTAAGGGAAAATAAATGTAAAATATTTTTTTAATTCCTTATGAAAAAAGATCACAAAACAATTGCCAAAAATTCTTTTTTAGACAATTTTAATACACTATGCGTCAACACTCAACAGCATAAACCTAAATACAATAAACTGGAATAGCATTTCAATAATTGCCCCATTCGCAATGTACATGCTAATTAAAATCACGATGTGTATGTAATAAAACAATTATAAGTTTTAACACAAATAAAACACACTACAAACAATTTTGTATAGTAGGATAAAAAATCTTTAAAATACCATTCATTTTTATTTAATGGTACATTGACTAGTTCATAAAAAAAATAAAGAGCAAATTAAACATTGCACAATATTAGAGATCTCTAATAAAGTTAAGCACACACAGTGAGACATGGGTCACCAGACACAAAGCTCATAAGGTGAGGAACATTCACAAAGGGAAATATTAGCAATGCTCCAGTCATGGACCCCGCTTGTATAGCTGCACCATACCACACTAATGACTTACGACTGCCTCGAAGTCTGAACACTTGCGCGATTGAAACTTTGATGTAAGAAACAAGACCAACAAATAGAATTTGGGACAAAACCTAGGAAAATTTGAATAGAGATAAAGTTACATCCTAATCCTACAAATTCACTTCAGTAAACATTGTAAAATTACGTAAGTCTAAATTAAACGCAGTAAATATTAACATTAGATATCAATATATAAACTGTTGCTGTCGAAAATATTACATCTGTTACTTAAAACAGTTTTTTTTTGCTTTTATTTACATTTGTACGTTGTGGTAAGACAACATTGATACAGACGCTGGTGCACAAACAAAAAGAGGGATTTTAAAAATAAGTATAACATTTTTGACAGCAACAGTTTATATTAAAATCTACTGTTAATATTGACTGTGTATGATTTGGCTTGTTTGTATGGTATACATTTGTATCTAACTTACCATTAAGACCGCCCCACTTGGTTCATTGATAAGTATAGGGCACGGACTTCCTTTTGCTAGGACCATCAAGTAACTTCCAAACCCTGTGTAACAAATACAATAAAATAAACATTAAACAACATAATAGGTATTGTTGGATTTATCATTTAACTTGGTAACAAAAATAACAATATCTAAGAGAGTTTTGGCCTAGGACCGTAGGTTATGTAGTTTAGGTTCTAAATTCATAACACTGTATACTAAGTATGTGTAAACTGTGAAGTAGTCATTGTCACTAGCTACTAATTTACCATACATAAAAATGACCTTACCGCAAGCACATGTTGCCAGTATCCCAAGAAGTAATCGTGAAGTCATGGGGAAAAACATGGCAATGAGACACGCCACAGGGTTGGCCATGTTTCCTAGTGTTGCTGCTAAATGGTAAGCAAGTTCCCCATAAGGAAGTGAAGTATAAGAAGACACAGATGGTAGAACTCCATTGGATAAACTATTTATAATGAAAATAATGACCAGAAAGTAAACGTAGTCATATTTTGTAAGGGTTGGGGGTTCTTCTGCTACTAAAGCTGCATCAGAAGCGTCAAAATTTTGTTCATTGGTTTCCTTTTTAAATGATGTTTGCTGTTGGTATTCTGATTTATTGCGACCGCTCGAGTCAGAATCTACCATTTCTAACGAGTCATATGTGTCGTTTATGGTTTGTGATGCAGTTGGATATTCAGAAGTATCGACTATACTCCCTTGCTTGTAAGTTTGTTCTTGTGTGCGGAAATGGGTGGCAACTTTGGTGTGGTTCAGCAGGAAAAATGCAATCCCGCATAAAGCCATCATAATGCATAGGAGAGCAAAGAACACAGATTCAGAAAATCTGAAATTTTCAAAATTGGAATAAACAAACTGCTATTATTTATATTATAATATTAATTATTATGAAAATATTCTAAATATTAGTTTTCCGGTAAAAAAAAACTATTGTACCAATGTTTCATCTGACATACGATACCACGAGACATCGTCAGAGACTTCAACCTTATGTCTTGCTAGCAAAAAAATGCTTTAAAATGTTTTTACTAGAAGGGCTACTATTTAGAGTACAACATTATGCCTGGTAGCAACAGTAGCAAAATACTTTACAAATACAATACCTTGGGCTTTCATAATGAGTTTGGATATGATAGGTTGTTGTGTTGGTAGTTTCATTATACGAGGACACGTTTAAACACCGTGTGTTCCCAATTCCTTGTGCAAGGGCAAATATACTGGGCATGAATCCACTTAAACCTTCCCCGATGAAATAAGTCGTCAAAAACACGCTCTGGAATCGATTCATGAAAGGTAGAAATGTAACTGAAGAAGTGCAATCCACGAACGCAAGAGCGTACCTAGAATTTTGAACAAGTTGTTTAACAAAAAGAATTGTGTAGCAATATCGGTTTTTGAAATATACACAGCATAAAATGTAGCCAATTATATACATTAGTATTTAAAAATAAATGTTTGTGTGTGTTTTAAATATAAGTTGGTCTGTACTTACAATATGTCCATTTTAAAAGTTTATTTAATTTTGAAACGTATATGTGTTTCTATTATCACAAATCATAAAACAGCAACAAATCGCCTACCATAAAGCAAACAAGGCCACGCTATACTCTTTTCCTGCAATAACAGCCGTGTGGTTCCAAAAAAAGCAGAGCAACAAACATGACAAAGTACCAATGGACACAATACTGTATATCATTGCATTCTGGTTGAAATACTTTGAACACATTGCCTGGAAAACAAGGCAAATGATAGGGTATAACACAACAGTGAAGATTAGGTTAATTAAAATTACAAAGAGAAGAGAATTAGCAACAAAAAGTTGTTAAAATATGCTGTGGGTAAAAACTACTAAAGAAAATTATTGAATAAAAGTGTGGCTGTTACTATGAGGAGTAACTATGACTCTCTTAAGGTAGCCAAATGCCTCAGTCATCTAATTAGTGACGCGCATGAATGAATTAACGATCTAACAGACAATATAAAAAAAAATTGTATTTAAATAATACAAGTTAAGGTGTAAGGATAGTACAATAAAAATAAATAAAACCTAAATATACCTGCATTAAAGTGACTATAAGTGGTCCTAAGTTCCCAATTTGTGAGATGACGGTTAAGTAGGACGGCAACTGCCATTGTTCGGGAGCTAAAGCTACAATTGCGGGTAATTCAACCCAAACTCCATTGACTGCTATCCATGCACCAGCTCCAAATATAAGGACAAGTATTTGCATGAGAGTCTTAGAGCTATTCCACCAACTGCCCTCCATTATTACAGCTAGTTTAAAAACCTAAGAAATATGTAAATAAAGTTGGTCAAATTATTGCCTCAAAAATAAAATCCTATTATTGCCCCCAAAAAGTTTATTCATTTTTTAAATCTTTGCATAAAATTCTGTGCCATTGTTCTGCTAGATCTAATTTTCCAAACCAATTTTGTCGATCACTTTACAACACTGCACTTACAAGTCACATTTTACACTAATACAACATATACTCTCACATATATACAAGCTAGTCAGCGTGACTCAATCCCAGGCAATATGTTATAGCTCGGCACGAACCTTTTTCCTCTACCTGCCTTTTTCGTTTTAAAATACCGAACTAACATACGAGATTAGGACGCGTGTGTGGCAAAAAAGTGTGTTTTATGGTTTATACAATATCCGTTTAACCACAAACTTAAAAATGCTTAAATAAATTTTGTCTGGCCAGTGTTTAGTATTGTAGAAATATGATATGTTATCATAGATTTGCACAAATGTCGACTGAACATTTCGTCGGTGCTCGTTGCGCCCTCTCGTGGCCGATTTACACGGTGTGCCTTCCCATCATGCATTGCGACTCGTTAACCTCACGGTGGCAAATGAGAAAAAAGTTTCTCAAAAACCTTTTGCAAACATTTGTGTCTGATTAAAGACTATTATTCAAGGTATGTTAAACTTAAATAGTTTTTTACCAAAAATTAATTCTATTATTGTCAAATTTTTGTTGTAAGCATATTTTAGTAAAAATTAATTTTATAATTTTAGTGTTCGAACAATTTTTTTTTAAATAAATTAATATTTTTATTTTATGCGTAAAAATATATTTTTTATACACACAAAACTCTAAACATTTTAGCAAATCGAGGAAAAAATAAAACAAGTATTTTAATTTGAAGGATAATTAGTTATATAAATATATGACTGAATATTTCTGTTTTGTTGTTAACAATCATAACGTAATAAATAAGTAAATAACGATGTTTTGATGTTGGCTAGACGCAACGTTGGTGTAATTAAGTTTAAATTTTCCCGAAACAGCTATTTATTTATATATTAATTATTTAAAGATAACGACTTGTTAAAAAGACAACTTTATTGTGTTTGTTTATTTATAAAAGTGCCGGAAAAAATTATTTTCTCAGACGTAAAATCTTAATCATAAATAAAAATATGTTTTTCAGATTATTTGTCTCTCTATCCATGGACGTAGTTGAAGCCGCTACATTTCCATCGCAAACAGATCACATTCAACATGAAGTTAAAGATTATTTATCAACTTCTACCAACGAGACTTTGTTGAAAGAATCCGATGATAAAGTTATGGATTCAAAACCCCAAGACAGCTCGTTCGAAATTAGCAACGACAGTTTTTCGAGCGATGACTCGTCAGTTTATGCCTCTCCTGTTGGAGACTTGAATGAAGCAGAAACTAAAATAAATGAGAAACATAAAAAACAGGATGAAAATGAAAATAATAAAATTGCGCAAATGGACATTGAAGAACAAACTAGAAACCAGACAGAAATGGATAAGCAACATGAAAAACTTGATGAAAACACAGATATTACGGAAATGGAGATTGGTAAACAGACAGAAACGGGGAATAAAACGGATAAACTGAGTGAAAAAACAGGAGAAAACATGGAGGTTTTGCAGATGGAAATTGATAAACAAAATACAAACGAGACAGTTATGAAGACTAAAATTAATGAGGTGAAAGAAAAACTAGAACAAAACGCTGGTAATAAACAGATAGACATTGATAAAGAAAATACCACTGGGGTAGTTACTACACCAAAGGGTAATGAAGAAAATATTGCCGAGGAAAATACTGCAGTAAAAACGACTGAAAAAGTTCTTGGCGAAATTTTAGATGAAAAAAATGAAACAACTTTGCAAGGGTGCCAACGAAGTTCAACAGATGGAAAGGGTGAAGGTAAAAATAATGGCAATGATGCAATAATCAAGCAAGAAGCTGATGATATGAATGAATCTTTATCAAGCATTGAAGAACTTCAAATTGATGAAGATTTGAAACCTGAAACTTCAGTTGAAAATATGAAAATAAAGCAGGAAATACCGGATGTTACTGCTAGTAGCGAACCATTGGTGTCCAACACTGCTACTTCGAGTGTGACTACTATGAGTTCTTTAATGGAAAACGAACTGTTCAAAATTCTGTCCCAAGATCAAACACCTATTTCATCACCAATATTAAGCCTACCATGCAGTAGCATAACAACTGACACAGGGACGAGCTCTAAAACAGGGGTTGCAGTCAAAACAACTGTCATACCAACTTCCCATCCAAGTGGACCACAGAATAGGAAGCGTGCTAAAGAGGTAAAATATTTTGTGTTGATTGTGTTGGGAAATAAAAACATAGATTGGAAAAATGTTTCTATTCTGTTGATATACTATAGGCCTATAGCCTAAAGGTAATATGAATTTTGGACTCTTTGAATAATGTAGGTATTTAGTAATAACCTACAAAGTTATATACGTGGTAACTCGTAAGCTGGCACGAGTTGTATGAAACAGAAAACCTGTGTAACTTATAACCACTGTTGTTGCCCCGCCATGTGAGGATAAATATGTTACATTCATTCAAAAAAGGATAAATTGATTAAAAATTGATTTATTTTTAGGTTTTCCTTGTGAAAAGTATCCAAACACAAGAAAAACCGTCAATAACAACGGCAAAAGCGAAGATTCGTCCGATTTTTGACGACGTTAATCCAAAAAATAAATCAAATGCATTTCCCATCATTTATATTGGTGCACCTAACATACTAGATATGCAGGTATTAATAATTGGAGTTTTAGTGCATTTATAGGGTAATGTGTACTGTAGGACCTCACCCATAAATTATAGAATAGAGTTTGCATATACAATGTTGAGGTAATGGGCCAACTCTGGTCTAAATCCGAGGTCCCATGGTGTGCCTAACTGTAGGATCTCCCCATATAGAATAGAATGTGCATATACAATGTTGGGGTAATGGAACAACTCTGGTCTAAAACCGAGGTCCAAGGGCATACCACGCTGTCTATAGAATTTAAGTAATATTTTAAAGATTATGCTGTATATGTAACCCAGTGGTAATCCCATAACCCACCAATACATATAATACATAGGCTTATAGAAAGCAAGTTAAAGCAGAAGAAGAAGCTTCCGCGAAAAAGTTACCAGAAGTCCCAACGAGTTATTTGGATGAGGAGACTGGCCAGATGGTTGTTACCAAAGCAGAGGTTAATATTCTGATTGTTGGCTAATAGTTTGCATGAAAAGAAAACATTATTAAAAAACTGTTCTGCTAGGTGCGCTGTAAATCTAATAAAGTTGTTGTAGCAATTACTCTGAAAACCGATGTTTTAACCTCCTATTCTGCTTTTCCTCTTTATTGGGGTACAACACTTAACAATATTAACCATGTCATTTTAAGTGTTATTGCCCTAATAAAGAAAACCTGAACAAAAGGTCAAAACTAAAGTTTTCAAAGAAATATTTTGCCAGCACAGTTCTATCATAGTTATAACATGCATGCCCGCAATGCAAATAACTTTTTTTGCTTTTTTGTTTACCTAAATTTTTATAACTGTTTTTGTGCTAAGTTGGTATAATAACATTTAAGCAGAAATGATGTTTTAGACTGTCTGGCAGCAGAAGTAACAGGATAATAATAATACAGTCGGGTGGGAAAAACAGGACACCTTTTTATTCTATTTTCTCTTCCGTTTAATAGTAAACAAAGAACACTCAAAGAATTATAAAACCGTATCTTCACGACTCCCATGGACCGTTGTTATTTGTTTAAAACACGATCAGGATATTTTTTACATTATGTGCTAAAGTAAAAGTGTTTTCCATCTTACTTCCTACTCTATTAATTGTTGACATATATTTGTTTATTTTATAGAACAAGCCCACCCCCACAGTATCCAATGCATTAAAGACAATACCCCTGGACACCAATACATCAAGTATCACTAAGAATGTCACCAGCACTACAAGCACAGGGAAACCATTCAAATTCATTGTGGCTTCAAAACAAGACCAGTTCAGCGTCAGAAAAACAATGAAGGCTTTTCTACCTGATGGTGAAATGAAGGAAATACGAACAAAGTCAACTTTCTCGGTCCCGCTTTCTAAATCATTAGTGACATCATTTGAGGATGATTCAAGCCCAAGCATGGTGTATACAAGCCCCCTTGACAACAAGAAACCTGCTCATAAACCTTTAGTTTACCCTAAGCCTATAAGAATAGACAAACCTAGCAACAAAGTTATTCCAGCTTCAACTAAGATATCAACAGTTAGCGTTAAGTGTACGCCAGTCACGCCAACGGTGCTGAAACCGACTACACCCGTGGTTCTACCAATTCCAACGTCATCAGAATCGGGTCGACCGTTTAAACTAATCGTTCGCAAGCGATCACCCATGAACCAAGATGGTAAAACAGTTCTACCCAAAGTCACAATATCCACAGCTACCCTTAGCACCACAAGCTCCACCATCAAAGTTGTGAAACCTGATGCAAACCAAGTCTATAAATGGAAGCTGCAGAAACCAATGAACAAATCCGAGATTGTTCAAGTTTTAAAACCAAACTTAGCGAAAACAAGCTCCCCTTCGAGTTTCAAACCAACAGTAACAACAATTCCAACAACTGCAGTCAATAAACAAGAAATGTAAGAACCTTTTTTTTTCTTTCTTAAATAACTCCACATGTGTTAATTTTGTTTGTATTGGCTTTATTTGTGGTTAAGGTCCTGCAGTGTGGCACGCCATAGGTATTAGTTTAGTTGGCTCATTACCACAATAAATTTAAATAATAAGACAAAACATCCCCAAATTTGTAAACTTTATAAAACTCCTGTTTCAAAATTTGGGAGTCATGTGTCTAACGCTGCGCAAGTAACTGTGTCACACCTCTTGCAGACTGATAAACATGACACGGAGTAGGAATAGCTTACAAAGCATGGGATATGATAGCATGGGATATGATAGCATGGGAAAGATAGGACATGGGATAGCATGGGAAAGATAGAAATAGCTTACAAAGCATGGGATAACAATTCTTTGTGATAAACTTTAGGTCCACAGCTCACAGGTGTCCTATCACCCAGCCACCCCTAATATTATGATTCATTATTTATGACTTCGGTAACGCATTATATACCACACCCCAACCCACACGTTTCCACAGACCAACCACCAAAGTTGTGACAGTAAGCAAACCCCTCATAAAAACCGGTGGTTCCCAAGAAAAGTTGGTTCTTCCCAAGAAGGTTGATCAACTCGTTAAGTCAAAAGAAAGAAGATTCACAAGGAAAGGTAAAAAGTAAAACTAATCTTGGTTAACTATCTGTAATTATCTGTCTTAAACACTGCTGTGGCCCAATGGGGTTACAGAGCTTACTGTTAGAGGATATGAATTGATAGCTTGTTACTGCAACCATTATACAGAAAAAACAATCACCCACAAAGTTGCATACGTGGTAACTCGTAAGAGGGCACGTGGTGTATGAAACAGAACACCAGTGTTTTTAAAAGGACTGTTGTTGCCCTGCCACGTGGGAATATATAAATTTATCATCGTTACCCAACTGTGTATAGAAACTCATATATACACATAAACCCAACCCTCAGCCATAGTTATACACCAGGTATGCTGGTAATGTTTGAAGATGGAGTGAAACAGTGGGTCGACAGCATGCGTAACGTAACTTACGCTGATGATGAACCAATCAAGTCATGGAGGGTCAAACCTGGTACCAAGGTAACGCTCTATTGGATAAACATGGTATTATACAGTGTTCTAATTTTGCTGTATTTTGAAATTTAAAACAAGTCTTCTGCTGACTTAAAAAAGTGCATTTTACTACAAAAGTATTCTGCTAATGTTAAGACTGTCTTAAGGATGGGATTAGGGAGTGATGGGTCAACTGTGGCCTAAATCCCAGGACCCATGGCAGGACGCTGTGAGACCTCACCTACATAGAATAGAACAGTGTCTTGTGTGAGATTTATGCTAGAGGAGATCTACACTTGTTTCTATACAAGAATATATATATAAATTTAAAACGAATGCATCCTTATCCAGGTTGCTGTTAAATATTCCGATGGTTTATTCTACGATGCTGAAGTCATTTCATCGTACGATGGATCTTCTACGACTGGTGGGTTATGTTTCATATTTATCAACGAATAAATTTATTTGAAAAAAATTATCCTATATATATTCACTTCGAAGCGGGCACAAAGTTTTTGATACAGAACACCTGTGTCATAAAGACTGTCGCCGTCACGCGAGGATAAATAAGTTACATACGTGGTAACTCGTAAGCGACACGAGGTGTATGAAACAGAACACAATCATGTGTTATAAGAATGTCGTTGCACGACATGCGAAGATAAGTATTCATATTTCTCCACCACACTAACAGCCACATTAATCCATGTTATAACTTCATTACACCCAACAGAAGCAGATACTGCAGAAAAGAAACCTGTTGAAAAACCGCAGCCCAAAACCCCTGTGCCACCCATAAAGAAAGTTAACAATATCCTGAACCGACCTGTTAGGAAAACACAAACTATAGAAGCGAAAAACAAAGTCACAAAGCTTCCGAATCAACCTGAAGACCCGAAACCACTTCCTGCTAAAGATGAAGAAATTGCTACAGAAACGAACTTGGCAAAGAAAAGAACTCCAGTCGTAAAATACCAGAAAAGGAATTTGAAGCGGAAGCTCTCACCACCTCCTATGGAGACTGCTGCCAGTGTGAGTGTTTTATGAATCCCATCCTTTTTGTTTCATTTTAAAATTACCACAAAAAATTACCACAATAGCTAGAAGTATAATTTTATTATTTGGAATTTTTTGAAGAGTAATATTTATCCTGCCATGACGGGGCAAGACAGTTGTTATAACACCAGTGTTCTGTTTCATACATTAAGAAGCTAAACTATAAATGCTTGTTATAATTTTGTGTGTTTTGTTATAATACCATTGGAATATCGTCAAAATCTCATTAGATAACTTCACATTCCTCAGGAATCCGACGAACAACCGGTTCTTAAAGTACCTCGTGTTCACATCAAGAAAATGGCAGAGAAATACACAGTGTCTTGTGAATCGGATGTTTCAGATGAGGTGGGAAATATAATGATGTATATTCTATATGAGTCCTATAGTGAGGCATGCCACTTAGGATTTAACCCAGGAAGATTGTAGGGGTGTCTAGGGTGAACATGTCAGCCCAACTTATTAAACAGGGGTGACATCATATGTTTAAGTATTATTTTTCCGTTTGTTTTTTAATACATATATTATTTAAATTTGTTTTATTTTGTTCAAACAGACGGATAAACAGCAAAGTGTGGCCCACCCACCTTCCACTGCAAGCAAAGCTGACAATTCAGAAGGTAACTTGTTTCAATTGACTTTATTTAAGGATAACAGCTTATACATAGGTGTCTAAGGATAAATACCCAAAATAGCAGCAGTGTCGAGCCTCGAACCCATTCAACCACTGTACCAGACAATGATTTTAAGAGATTTTGTTTATTAATTGTAAGTTCACCCACAGATGAAGTATTAAAGATATTCATGAGCAAATATTACACTTTCATCATTTAGTTAAAACGCTCCTGATAAGAAATTCAATGTTTTGCAGATTCTTTTGTAAATTATATTCCGTTTTCCACTGCAGGTGAAGTTATAAAGACAAAATGTCCGACCTGTTTCCTCGTATTTACCGACGAAAGCGATTTCAATCGACATCACAAGAGTGTTTGTCACGCACAGGGAGTCTCACTTACTGGTATGTTGTGTGTGCTATGATAACTAGATACTTAAAAAGTTTAATATTCTAACTTAAATGTAGCAGTGTTCTGTTTCATACACCTCATGCCCGCTTACAAGTTACCACGTATGTAACTTATTTATCCTCGCATGGTGGGGCAACAACAGTTGTTATAATAACACAGGTGTTCTGTTTTATACATCTCGTTGAAAATTTTTTTATAAAATCTTTTTTTTAAAAGTTTTTGCCAAAGGATACACACTACTTTATCTTTGAGTTAGTTTCTGACTGTTGTGCTGGAGTAACTTTACATGGAAGGATCAAGTTTTATGTTTGTGCAAGGACAAACTAAATATTTATTTTCTCATTGCAGTACGACCAGGAGGTGTGTTATCCATAACCACCCCTGTTGAGGTGGACGAGAATGCTGGCCCTCCCCCTATTTTCGCCACCGAGCTGAAGAAACGCGAAGATGCCGAAAGCAAAGAAGAGGAATACGTTCCGCGATCCCCGGGAGGAAAAAGATTATTTCGCCGGTAGGAAGTTAATAACTGTTGATATGCTTGTGTTGTTAACAACTTATAATATCTTCGAATACGATAGCGAAGATCAAATTAATAAAAACAACGAAGAGAGGATAGCAACAAAACGACAGTTGTTAAAACTCGCTGCGGGTAAAAACTACTTTCTATTCTGTATGGGTGAGGTCCGTGAGGGATTTAAGACCAGGGATTTAGGCCAGACTTGGCCCATTACCCCAGAAAAACTACTTTAATAAAAGTATTAAATAAAACCAACATACAATAAACTCACCAGTTGTACTTCTTGAAACAAATTAAGATGTAATTGGAAAAAAAAGTGTGGGTTAAAACAGATGTTATTTGTTGCCAAGGGTTATATTAAACAGCTATTTTCCCGCAGTGGTACACGCATTCTACACCGATGGCAAACTCCTAAAGGTAGCAGTCGTTGGTACAACGGCAAGATCTTACGCCTTCTACCAAACAAAGTTGGCAAGTCGGAATTCGAAGTAGAATATACGGACGATGACCATGACGTTGGGCCGTATGCTGTCACACTGTGCGATGATTATCCCCATGATATTCGTGTTATTATTAGATGAGATCCATTTGGTTCAAGTTTTCTCATGTTTCCAATCATAGACGCCAAACTTTATAAACACAGGGGAGGCAGGGATAGTTAGAAACACAATCCTGTGAAACAAAATTGACTTAATAATTGTAACGTTTACTGATTAATGCAAAACACTTTAGGGTTGGCCTGCCTACCCTGCCACCCCAGGTTTGGCGCCTTTGTTTCAACCACTGCGTTTCCTGCCATTTGTTTCACCGACGTGTTCGGTTTGTCGTCAAAATATAAAATTCCAGCGTTCCTGTTAAGCACGTGAGAGTGTCATCTGCATAAACTACGTGTAGAAAGTACACCCAAATATCCTGATCGTGTTTTAAACAATTAACAACCGTCTATGGAAGTCGTGAGGACACGGGCAAGTTTACCAGAAAGAAA
This sequence comes from Ciona robusta, assembly GCF_009617815.1. Lineage (NCBI taxonomy): Eukaryota > Metazoa > Chordata > Ascidiacea > Phlebobranchia > Cionidae > Ciona > Ciona robusta. The sequence goes on along the minus strand of NC_143242.1, from coordinate 7,856,063 downwards.
CAGAATGACAACTTCGCATGTTAACTGCTAAAGAGACCTTTGTATTATTCGCTTTTCGTTTTGGCTAGGGCCTCACTATACGCAACACGGTAATGTTGCAGTGTCTAAAATAAGATGCTCTAAGTACCACTACGTCTTTTGCAGGGACAGGTAACCATTAAACTCGTCTTGCGTGTTTTCGTACCTTTAATTGGTGGAATTCGTTTTTATGGGAGTCGAATTTTGGCTTAGCATGCGCTGTGTTTAAACCGTTACGTTCGGTGTTTTACTTTCGCGTGATGTAAACTTGAAATTTTACCTAAAAATAAACGAAGAAATACAGTTCAGTTTCACGCCTTAATCGCTATTTTTTGTTCGAAAAATACAAAACGCGTACGCAAATGTGTGTTTTGTTGAAATCTCTTCTCTCCACAAAAATAGTAAATAAACATGGCGCCCACTGGCGCAAAATTTAAAGTGACATTTCTTAAATTAACGACATGATAAAAACAACAACACAAGTGCAATTATAATAGGCAGATAATTTCCTATAGTAGCCGACTGCTGTATGTAAGATGTCAGAAGTTGAACAGGTGGACGTTGACGTCACTTCCACTGAAGATTCGGCCGAAAAAGACAAGAATTTATCGAAATGCGCATATTGCGAATGTGCTAAAGATGGAATTCTTGCGTTTCATTGCGATGGATGTAAAAGCTGGGTCCATTCAAGTATGTATCTGCTAATGTTGTAAATCGTTATTGTATGCTATACCATATATTTTAAAAGAATATATATATATATATATATATTAAGTTTATGTTTATTACATAGGGGGGTAACTAAAGGGGGACAACACTAAAAGGAGGGATGGAGGGACAGAGGGACGGAGGGAAACTGAGTACTAAAAGGAGGGAAGGGAGGGACGGAGGGAAGGAGGGAAAATACCGTTACTAAAAGGAGGGAAGGAAGCAAAATGGAGGGACGGAGAGAAACAATAATTCCTTTGCTTAAACCTATGGGCGGAGGGACGGAGGGAAACTATTTTTTACCCAAAAAAAGTGGAGGGACGGTAGGGAAATGGTGGAGGGACAGAGGAAAATGGTGGAGGGAGGAAGGGAAACTAATTTTTTACCTCAAATAAGTGGAGGGACGTAGGGAAACTGGTGGAGGGATGGAGGGAAACTATTTTTCACTCAAAATAAGTGGAGGGACGGTAAGGAAACTGGTGGAGGGACGGAGGCAAACTAATTTATTTACCTGAAATAAGTGGAGGGACGATCCACCAGTTAGTCAGTTTCCCTACCGTCCCTCCACTTTTTTGGGCGAAAAATAGTTTCCCTCCGTCCCTCCACCAGTTTCCCTACGTCCCTCCACTTTTTTTGGGCGAAAAATAGTTTCCCTCCGTCCCTCCACCAGTTTCCCTACGTCCCTCCACTTTTTTGGGGCGAAAAATAGTTTCCCTCTGTCCCTCTACTAGTTTCCCTACCGTCCCTCCACTTATTTTAGGTAAAAATTAGTTTCCCTCCGTCCCTCTACCAGTTTCCCTCCGTTCCTCCACTTATTTTAGGTAAAAATTAGTTTCCCTCCGTTCCTCCACCATTTCCCTCTGTCCCTCCACCATTTCCCTACCATCCCTCCACTTTTTTTGGGCGAAAAATAGTTTCTCTCCGTCCCTCCACCAGTTTCCCTACCGTCCCTCCACTTATTTCAGGTAAAAATTAGTTTCCCTCCGTTCCTCCACCATTTCCCTCTGTCCCTCCACCATTTCCCTACCATCCCTCCACTTTTTTTGGGCGAAAAATAGTTTCCCTCCGTCCCTCCACCAGTTTCCCTACCGTCCCTTCACTTATTTTGGGTAAAAAATAGTTTCCCTCTGTCCCTCCGCCCATAGGGTTTAAGCAAAGGAATTTTTGTTTCCCTTCGCCCCTCCATTTTGCTTCCTTCCCTCCTTTTAGTAACGGTATTTTCCCTCCTTCCCTCCGTCCCTCCCTTCCCTCCTTTTAGTACTCAGTTTTCCTCTGTCCCTCCGTCCCTCTATCCCTCCTTTTAGTGTTGTCCACTAAAGGGACAATTACTCCAACCCAGTGATTACCAATAGTTTGTCTAAATTGTGAGCCACCCAAAAAACATTCCCCACAAAGTTACATACGTGGTAACTCATAAGCGGGCACAAGCTGTATGTAACACAACACCCGTGTATTATAACAACTCACGTTTTTCCGGCCACGCAAGGTTTTTTAACAAGTTAAATCCGTTCAAAGATATGCTTTCAGCAAATTCTTCATCCAACTTTTACTTTACCCCAGATTGCCTACATTCTGGCCCCCCAAACTCAGTGTTGGGCGATAATTATTTTACGTTCATGTGTTCCTCATGCAACGGCGGAAAAGAAACTTACACCAGGATGAAAGTGACGTGGTAAATTCAATTACTTTAATACTTTTATTCCTAGTCACGAATGCTTATTTTAGCTGCATCTGCCCCTCAATTGCTTAGAATTTAATCTATATTGCCGACACTAAGTAGTTATTTATTGCAAACTGAGTTAAAGTAATACAATTCCATTTTAACTAAGTTTTATTTTTTTTGCATTTTTTGCAGAGACTGACAATGTCATTTGGGCAAAATATGTATATTTTTATACAATTAAACTAAATTTTTGTCATCTACATTTTCGTAGCGCTTGATTTTTGTCAATAACTTTACCAATCTACCCTCCAGGATCCAAGTTGTGTCATTATCTTTATACAACCTTGCACAAACAAGCATGGGGAAACAGGGATTCTTTAAGTGGAAAGAAGACATTTGTCTTTTTATTGATAAACACTGGGATTCATTCTTTGGGGAAAGGTAAGGATATTTAGTTTGGTAAACACATTTAGAAAGTACACATCCCAATTTTACCGCATTCTTGCAACAAATATGGTTCAACGTTTTTTACCGGATGACTTTATCGGAAAAAACATGGACAACACATGTTTATTGTGTCGAATGTTCGGAAAAATGTTGTGTCACTTACAAATGTCTTTGGTACAATTTAGTGCATTGTAGTGTTTGTTATTGCACTTTCACAATTGTACGTATTCAGGAAATTCTTCATCCAATGATGATTGGATTCAATAGCACACATTTGTGCTATTGAATTGTAACAGGGAATGCATAATACATTATACATATAAACAATTGGTTGGACTTGATTTTTGTGTGTTACATTTTCGTAGCACATTTATTTTTCTACAATTGCACATTCTTTCCCACACTGTAAGCCCATATATTAACTTGTATTCAATCCACCCGCAGCAAAAAGAAGACAAACCAATGGACATGTACAGTGGGCAGTGTACTTTCAGCTGGCAACCCCATCAGGTTCCAGAGTGGGCACGGCATATTCAAGGACTCTGGTTGGTGGAGATTGGTCGACCCGACACAAGCCCCTGAGTATGTTCCTGGTGCCGTGATCATTAACACACCAAGTAAGCTGTTGTTTTGTTGTTTATTAAAAAGTTATAAAAATATATGTTTTTTATTATTGTTTATGGAAGGGTCATTAGGCTATACTTATAAATGTAAGTCTCCGATTTTTTTTTATATTGTTGGTTTAGCATTTAGACTTTTTATTTGACCAATAGGCCCGTAGCGTATTTTAATGACTGTCGTTTTGATGCTAATTTTTTTTTATTTATTTTTTAATTCAATTATTCCATATTGTATTTATGCGCAAGCAGAGGTGTATGAAACAGAACACCCGTGTTATAAAGACTGTCGATGTTACATACGTAGTAACTTGTTGCCCTATCATGGAGAATAAACAACTTACACCCACCCACCAGAATACAAGCCACGTCGCCTCCCGTTTGGATCGGGGCGATCCGGTTCACGTAGAAGATCGCACATGGTTCACGCTCGGAATGCAAGGTTAAAGAAAGCTGCGTTGATTGTAAGTATTCTGTGGTGTGGTCGGGGGTAACTTATATTGAGGCTATAAGTAGCAAATGCTTGTTGCATAAGTTCAAGAGATGCATCCAATGAATTATTGAATAAAAGAGACCTTTTTATCCTCGCATGGCGGGGCAACAACAGTTGTTATAACACGGGTGTTCTGTTTCATACACCTCGTGCCCGCTTTCATGTTACCACGCATGTAACTTATTTATCCTCGCATGGCGGGAAACGACATTTGTTATAACACGCCTCATGAGTTACAAATTATATATCTAACTTGAATAACGTATAATGAGCTGGAACAACCAATAAGTGTTAATGGTGACTGTTTTTTTGTTACTGTGATCTGTATTTTTTAATCAAAGAGTAAATATATACGTTATCATTTGCAGTATATTTATATATATATACCTAATACATTTCAACACCAGCAAGAAGCGAACTTAAGTGAAGAGAAAAGTCCCATAGACTCACCCGTGTCAAACGTGTCCAACGTGTCAAATATTGCACAAGATTCACCTCGGCCTTCCTCGCCTTCAAGTTCTATTTCATCCTTGGTAAGTTGGGATTATTGTCTTGTATTGGTTAATGTGAGTTAACATTACTTGCATCAGAGTTTTACAATTAGTATCTTGCCCTACAGTTTGTGCATTCTATGCTGTATGTGCACGTCAGGGGGCCTGAGATTTATGCCAGAGTTGGTCCACTATTTAGCATTGTATATGCACATTCTATTCTATATGGGTGACGTCCTACAATGTGGGTAGCCTGGGGTTTAGGCTCGGTAGTATCAAGAACTAGGGATGTGCCGAGCCGAGCCCGAACTCAAAAGCTCGTGCCCGAGCGTCTCCTTTTTTGACGCTCGGCGCTCGGCTGAAAACTGGGCCGAGCGCCGAGCCTTATGCTATAATGTTGCACGCGAGAGCGAAAAATATTAAAAATGAAAAAAAAGTGAAGCTACTAAGAGGAGATAACGAGACTAGTCAGCGTAGCTTTCTCTTTAATTATTTTTCGTTCGTTGTGAATTTGCTCTCTCGCAAGTAACGAATCGCAACGTCAGCGAATTTGCCCGTATCGAATTACAGCCGTTGTCGAATTACACGAGCGCCCAATGTTTTCGTATCAGATTTTAAATAAAAAGCCAAAAACTCTTAAACTTTTTTATAATGAAATAATATAAATTGCTGCAACCACGGTTTTGCAACCTCTAAGCCACCTTTACCGCAGACACGTACGCAGCCAGAAAGTGCTAAGACGCACACACACGCGTTGCATTCAATATAACATTCCTTCGCTTGGAATTAGAACAATTTTTCATTCAATTGTTACGTCACGTGTCCTATCGCAACGTAACTATTAATTATGACGTTTTATAATATAACAATTGGGAGGAATGTGCCCACTGCCCAAGTTGGGCAGCCCAACCAACCACGAGATCAAAACATCGTGTATCAGCGTCACATTTTTAAACTCTGCGCCGGCGTATGAAATAAAGGAAGACGCATGCGGTAGCATACATTCCACACGTAACAAACGAAGCAATCGTTGTGAATTTATTCTTGTGAAAAATGACGTAATGAAACTCTGGTTCTCGTGCGGCGGCATCAAACGATGTTTTTTGGCTTCTGTCCAAGCTCGACCGGGACGATACTTTGTAATATCATATTACAATTTATGTTGGTTCCAATTTACTGATAGCGTCGCTCCTCGCTCTTATATTTGCACCAATTAAAATTCACATAATCGCGATTTACCTGCATTAAACTAATCATCAGAAACAAAAATTATACACAAACTACAGATCGTATGGAAGCGAATAAAACACGATTGTTTTCCAACAATCTCGTTTGTGATGTAACGATCGTAAAGGTTTATTCTGACGTAAATAATCGTTACATTATCCAAGATGAACATGCGTAGAAACTTGCTAGTTGTGCCACTGGCTGTAACAGTTATAAATAATTGTTTAATTAAATATTATTTGTATGAATTTTACATTTTGCAACAGTAGGAATTATGAAAAGCGAGACGCGTCTTTAACCGCAAACCACGTGTTCTGTATTATTTTGATTAGCGGCGCTTTTCGGCTGAATAGGAACGCATTCTCGTACGCCTTTCTCCTTGATGACGTCATAGGTGCTCGGGCTCGGGCTCGTGCCGAGCTTTTCGTTGAAGCTCGGCGCTCGGCGAACCCGAGCTTTTTCAACTTCAGCACATCCCTATCAAGAACCACATAAAAATTGAAAAAAATATGAAAATAAAAAAATAACCTGAACTAAAAAGAAAATTACAAAAGTAAAAATATTCTGTTCTGTAATTACCATCTTTAAGGACTTCAAGATCCAACACACAAAAGAAGCGAAGATCGACCCCACCCTCCCCCTCAATGCTATCAGTGATGAATCGGACACCGAGGATATTCTGCACCAACGTGGTGGGGAGGGGGGAGTGGGGGGTGATGGGCATGGGACTGGTGGGTTATGTTATATATAGATGGATGGGTTTGGCTTGTTACCCAACAGGGCGAGCACCCAGTGATTGCATAAAGTTATAAGGGCATAGCCTACTGGAACAAAGACCTGACACAAAGTTGACATTTGTCGGCAAAATTAATTTGTAGAAAATGAAATACCCAACAATTATACCATGATACAGGCTTGACAGCCCCTTAGCCACAGCGCTGAATTTAATTTATAAAAATCCTAAAGTTATAAACGTCTAACATGCTGGCCATACAGTGTTACTTCTAGTTTACCAATATTTGTTCCAACCCCCCAGAAGCAATGGAAGACACCTCCAGCTCGGTGGTATCCGTCCCCCCTTCAATCAAACAAAACGTCACAAAGTCGATGTTCCTTCCCGAGAAAAGAGAAACCAAACCCATCGTCGCAGCTGAGGAAGATGATAAACCAAAGTATGTTCACTGTTTAGTTAACTAACATGAAACTTGGTCCCAAAGTCAAAATATGTTCAATGTTTGGTAAATTAACAAACAGTTTGTTTTCCTTAAATGAACATTTGTGGAATTCCTCTGGTCGAGACTGAAGGATACGGGTCCAAGGCTTGTTTCTGCTACCCTTATGGGTGGCACCTAATCAATTTTTCACAAAGTCACATACGTGGTAACTTATAAGCGAGTACAAGGTGTATGAAACAGAACACCCGTGTTATAATGACTGTTGGTACCTTAACATGCAAGGATAAAAAAGTGACATGCAAGTTTTATTCATTTAAGTTTTAGCAAACCGCCTTTATTTTATTTTATTATTATTTTACCTTGACCTTTTATTACAAAACCTTAATATTAACCTTAGGATCCGAATGATGAATTTATACGAGGAGCGAAAACTTGTGAAGAAACTTCTCCATCACTCTAAAGTTGAAGATGATGTTGATGGGAGGAGGTTGAGGAGAAAGCTGTTGCTTAGACAGGTGGGTGGTTTGTTTTGATTAATATACATATTTATAAATATGTTTGCTGTTGCTGTAAAAATATTATAAGTCTGAAATAAATCTAGTTTGATTTTTTGGAAATTATTTCAAAACCAGCATTTAGAAAAAAGTGTATTATTAAGACTCCTAAAGTAGGTGAACTGTTATTGATAAACTAAGCAGGTAGCTGTTATATAAGTGTTTCTGTTATATATTACACTTTTTAAATGAATGTAAGAAACTCTTCTGCCATTTATTTGCATATGGATGTTTCAACGTCATATACTCGCTGTCTTCATCGGGCTGATGAAACTCAACAGCGCAAAAATTCAAATACTCTTAAAAGTTGTGTTGAAATGCCACCCCCGCCACTCCTTACATTGCACATATACTCCACAGAAGAAACGTCAACTTGGACTCTCTGTTTTCAACTTTGATGACACAGTACGTAGGTTGTTAAGTAGGGAACAAAACCTCATCATACCAACATCAGATGGTCCCAAATATAACCCGGTGGTTCAACGTGGGGAGCACCGGGTGTTGGATCGATTCTTGGTGGGTTTATATTCATGGTTGGATGTAACTTGTTTATTCTCGAGACTTAGCCAGGCCGCTTGAGTCAGAACATAAATAAAGGAATTCACTATCGCGAACACGTCACTTTCGGACTTACAAGGGTGTTGGGGTAATGGGCCAACTCTGGCTTAAATCCCAGGTCCCCAAGGACCTCATCCAAATAAAATAAAATAGAATAAAACTTATTTATTCTCTTCAGTTGTTGCTAACAGATAAAACTTTACTTTCATATTTGAATGTAACTAGTTATCTGCCTTGAATTTTTTAAGGTTGTTTTTTAACATTTTTTTCTGTAATTTCCCTAACTCAGCAATTACTATTAATTGTCTTGCCCAGTTTTAAAACCTTATTTTCTGGCCCAAAAATGAGCACAAAAATAGTTGCAAAATCTATGTTCTATTTTCCGTTCCTAATTTGAACCAAAATTACTCTATATTTTTAGGCTAAAATTGGGCTGCACACACTGTGCCACTATACATTAAAATAGTTACAAATTCTATATTGTATATTCCAGTCATCCGACCCCAAGCTATACGGTGCGGAAGAATCTCGACGGACTTTTAAACAGAAGCTCGTTGGATCGAACGAGCTAACATCCGAACAACAACTGATAGTCAGTCCTTACACACAAAGGTTGGTGGTCGTATGTAGCTCATTACACAAATTGTTACAAAATTGTTACTTTCAGTGAAAAAAAAGTTTTGTATATCGCTTTCCACCAAGCTAGTTTGGATATGAAATCCTACTCTTAGTTAAATTTGCTAAACATAATCTTTGCCAGTGTCTTTTTATGCCAAATGTATGCAGGCCTTATATGTAGCTCATTACACCAATTTATCTTACTTTTCATAATTTGTACACAACAAAACAAAGAAGATTTGTTGTTCAGTGTTAGTTAGTGATCCTACAGATACGCTTGTATGTTCCGGACACAAAGCTACGTATATGTATTGTATTACAACAGTGTATCTTACTTTTACCAAGCTTTTTTAATGTTATAATTAAACAGCATTTCAAAATTGTTACTCCATGTAAAAAGCTATATTTTTTCTAAAATACAAAAAATATAAAAAATGTTATAGTATGTCACGCCACAACAACTTTGTTTCTATTTATTTTTTTTTATTTTTTTGCAGTTTAATTTTTTCGCACTTTTCCAGAATCCTGAAGCCGTTCATTCGAAGAGATTTTGAAACGAAACCTCCAAAGTTAAAAGTTCTCATTGAGATCGTGGAGAATTATCATAAGTAAGTTTGATGGTGAACATATAATAATACGTGGTAACTTGTAAGCAGACATGATGTGTATGGAACTAAACACCCGTGTTATAACAACTGTCGTTGCCCCGCCATGCGAGGATAAATAAGTTACATACGTGGTAACTTGTAAGCGGGTACGAGGTGTATGAAACAGAACACCCGTGTTATAACGACTGTCGTTGCCCCGCCATGCGAGGATAAATAAGTTACATACGTGGTAACTTGTAAGCTGGTACGAGGTGTATGAAACAGAACACCCGTGTTATAACGACTGTCGTTGCCCGGCCATGCGCGGATAAATAAGATTACACTCATTTATAGATTCTACAAAAACTCTAAGTTACACACTTAAGAATTTTGTATCAAAGCTTATACCATGTCAATTTAATCTTTCCCAATTTTCTTCCACTTAGATCAGATACAACGTGGCAAGCAGATGCAGCATCCCCCATTGATTATTGTTACGTGCGTCCGCGCCACATACCAACTATTAATGCATTGTGTCGACACTTCTTCTGGCCTGGCATTGATCTATCAGAGAGCTTGCAATATCCTGACTTTAGTGTGGTTGCTCTGTACAAGTAAGTGAATGTATTAATATAACTTATTTATTCTAAGTTACAACTAATTTGTTTATTCTCGCGTAGTGGGGCAACGACAGTCGTTATAACGTAGGTGTTCTGTTTCATACACATCGTGCCTGCTTACGAGTTACCATGTATGTAACTTAGTGGGTGACTTTTTTTTCTATAGGGCTGGCAGTTTAGACAACCCATTAGGGACCACTGGGTTGGAGCAAATGCCATTAGGTGTCTTGCTCAAGGAAACATACGACCACAAACTGTCTGTCATCACCCTGCTATGTGAGATATACAAGTTAAATTCACTTTTTTATTCCCTAGGAAAATGGTGGTAGGGTTTGGATTCCTGGTTCCAGATGTTTCATTCAACCAAGCTTACATTTCCTTTCTACTTGTTCATCCGGATTGGCAACATGCGGGTATTGGGACCTTCATGCTGTATCATCTAATGCAGGTATTGAATGAAAACGTGTCCCATCTGGTATAAATATATTCTATATGGGTGAGGTGAGGTCCTACATTGAGGCATGCCATGGGTCCTGGGATTTGGGCCAGAGTTGGTTCATTACCCCAACATTGTATATGCACATTCTATTCTATATGGGTGAGGTCCTACATTGAGGCATGCCATGGGTCCTGGGATTTGGGCCAGAGTTGGTTCATTACCCCAACATTGTATATGCACATTCTATTCTATATGGGTGAGGTCCTACATTGAGGCATGCCATGGGTCCTGGGATTTGGGCCAGAGTTGGTTCATTACCCCAACATTGTATATGCACATTCTATTCTATATGGGTGAGGTCCTACAGTGTGGCATGCCATGAGACCTGGGATTTAGGCCAGAGTTGGCCCATTACCCTAACATTGTATATGCACATTCTATACGGGTGAGGTCCTACAGTGAGGCAAGCCATAAGACCTGGGGTTTAAGTCGTAGTTGGCCCATTACTCCAACAATGTTGTGTGGTTATGTATTGATAAAAACTTCACATATATTATTTAAATGTATCTCTTCGAACCCGATAGCGAAGTTTAAATTAATTAAAGCAACGAAGAGAAGGAAATTAGCAAAAAAACGACAGTCATAAAAATTAGTGAGAAAAAGTATCAAATTAAAGCGTGGCTGCAAAACCTACGATTACCTAAAATTCTTAAATTCTGCCGAACGCCGTATTATAACGGCTGTCGTTGCCACGCCATATGAGAATAAATAAATTACATACATACTTATGCAGTCTAATACCGTGAACGTAGTATGCGGTTGTTTTTGCTCCACACTCGTATGCCCATACATAGGTATTTAATTAACTCAAATATCAATATGTTAGACCCATTACGAACGTGATTAAGTCACGTACACAAAATGTAAAGCACTCCTATTGTGTATTCATTAGAGACCTTATATGCCACTGAACAATAAGCCCAATCTATATCCTTACTTATGTAACTAAGTATAATAAAATACTCGTTAGGTTCCCCTAATATATAGTAGGGTGGGAGAAGATGGTACACCTTTTCGTTTTATTTTCTCGTCCCATTTGGTAGTAAAGAACATTTAACGAATCATAAAACCGTATCCTCACGACTCCCATAGACCGTTGTTAATTGTTCAAAACACAATCAGGATATTTGGATATTATGTGCTAAAGGTGTCCCATCTTTGCCCACTTTATACAATGTGAATTTGAACGCGTAAAACGTGTATTTTCCAAAGCGTCGTCTCCTTTTCGTTGTTGTTATTAAAACAAGATTAGGAAACATGGGATGGATCGTATTATATAGTACTAGTAGGGTGGGGGAGGATGGGACACCAATGCTATTTGTTTACTACCGAATGGGACGAGAATAGAATGAAAACGTGTCCCATCTTACCCCACCCTATAATATTACTCAACCCCAAGCAAAATCATTCAAAATTTAAGTTTTAAACCTTTCACGTTGCTTAGCTAACTACTGCTGTGCGTGTTGATTAATAAATTTCATTTAAGTCACATTTCCACCATACAATGTTACGTTTGTAACTGGACGCTATTTCATTGCTTGAATGCATGGTGAAGTAGTTTAACGTTAACGATTACAACTACGAGTAAAACGCATGAGAAAAGCGATGGTTTAAAAGCGTGGCTGTTGAATCCATCATATGGTGAATTCATATTAACCACTGCCGTCGTTTTGCTGCTAATTCCCTTCTTTTTATTGTTTAATCATTTGATCTTCGTTATCGTGTTCGAAGGATTAATCAAAATGGAAACTTATAAGGACAGTTAAAAGCGAGGCTGTTGTCCCCACTTAATGTATTGGCTTTAAATATTAAGTTGCTGCCAAATGGGACGATACAAGATGTTCCATCTTACCCCAACCTACTATATTGGATTTTACACCTTTTGTTAGTCATAAAACCAATCAACGCATTGGCAAGTTGGGCGTAACGTTGATAGGCCAACTATTTCTGTGTGTAGATTAATGTATTGGCTTTGAAACTTCCAAGTTAAGTTCCTTACGCGCTTTTGTAACCTGACGCAATTTCCTTTAGACTTGCATGGGAAAGGACGTGACTCTGCACGTATCGGCCTCCAACCCAGCCATGTTGTTGTATCAACGCTTCGGGTTTAAACCTGAGCGATTCGAAGCGGATTTCTACGACAAATATCTCCCTCCCGACGACCGGGAATGCGCCCATGCTTTCTTCATGCGTCTCAGGCGATGAGCTTAAAACCGCGGCGTTACCAGCGCCGAGCATTTAGTATAAGAGAGCAGTGTTGAATGTTGGGCGTTGAGCAATAAACTAGAATGAAAGACGCGTGTTTCCCGCGTGCTGATAGTCTGCTGAGTATAAAATTTTGATCTGTTACGAGCTATCGATTATTTACTTCTGATTTTAATTACCCTGGAGCCCAATTATAATACATGACTGTTGTGGATATGTAGTGAAGCAATGTGACCAGTGTATTTACTATAGAAACCAAGCGATGAGCAATAAACAAGTTAGGAATAAACGCGCTTAAGGTTCAGTTGAGTTTAATCTTTTGTTCAATTATGAAAGGGATTCTGCGAACACAGGTTTAGCGAAAGAGAAAAAATGGGAATCCGAAAACTTGGTGTTGGTTTAACAGCCACGCTTTTTAACTGGCGGTTTTTCCAATTTATTCAAATCAAGTTTTAACGATTGTCGTTTTGCTGCTAATTTCCTTCACTTCGTTGTTTTATTAATGTGATCTTCGCTATCGTATTCAAAGAGATAAAATTAAAATTATGTTGTATATATGCATTACCTAGATATAGGACCAAATTAATTAAAACAACAAAGATAAGGAAATTAGCAGCAAAACGACAGTCGTTAAAACACGCTATGGGTAAAAACTGCTTGAGTTAAACGTTATTCACGAAACGGATTCTGATTTATATTGATTAATGAGAAATCGTTTGAAAGCAGAATGCGTAAATAGGTACGTTAGGTAAGGCGTGAAGGTTAAGGGTATTTATGGCTAGTGGAACAATTAGATTAAATTGCAGGTTAAGTTTATTTAGGGTCATAGTAGGACAGTGATGTATTATTTTAAATATAGTAAGGTGGGGTAAGATGGGACACTTTAACACATAATATCCAAATATCCTGATCGTGTTTTAAACAATTAACAATGGTCTATGGGAGTTATGAGGGTATAGTTTTATAATTCTTTGAATGTTTTTTGTTTACTACTAAATAAGACGAGAAAATGTAGTTAAAATGTGTCCCATCTTCCCCCATCCCAATGTATTATTGTGGGGTAAGATGGATACCGTTAGCACATATTATCCCGCAATTTCTCATCGTTTTTTTAATAATAAACAACACTCTTTTAGAATCGTGAGGATACGGTTTTATAATTCTGTAAATATGCTTTGTTTACAACCAAATGCGATAAAAGAAAATGAAAATATTGACCGTGTCTCCCCAACCTACTCTACTTTAATTTACCCATAATGAAGAATGCATTGCCTACATTACCTATATATATATATAGTAGGGTGGGGGAAGATGGGACATCTTTTCATTTTATTTTCATGTTCCGTTCGGCCGTAAACAAAGAATATTTTACAAATTATAAAACCGTATTCTCACAACTCCCATATACCGTTGTTAATTGTTTAAACACGAACAGGATATTCGAATATTAAGTGCTAAGAGTGTCCCATCTTCCCCCACCCTACAATATTAAAAAAAAATATTTCAACCCACAAGAGAATTAGGTTAAAGTAGCATTTATTGACTTTGGTTATTGCCTTGTTGGATTATGCATTATTGTCGATTAGTTTCCGTTCGTTTACTATGTATGGCAACATATATTATATAGTATAGGGTGGGGGGAGATGGGACACCTTTGTTTTTCTATTTTTCGCCCTATTTGCTAGTAAACAAAGAAAATTTAAAGAATTATAAAACCGTATCCTCACGACTTCCATAGACCGTTGTCAATTGTTTAAAACACGATCAGGACATTTGGATATTATGTGCTAAAGATGTCCCGTCTTCTCCCCACCCTACTATAAAAAGCTGTAAATATTCTTTGTTTATTTTTAAATGGGACGATAAAAGATATGAAAATATGTCCCATCTTACCCCCTTACTAACTGTTTATTATGCGAGGTGTAATAGCCAGAGCATCACCGTTGCATCATCGTGGCATATGAGTTACAACACGTTTGTTATTGTAGTAGCTTAGCGGGAGGAAACAAAGTTCAAAATAGAATCCATTTGAAGCGGCTTAGCCGTATCCTCACGTTGTATGATATGTGTATAAGGTAGTATTCGTATAATGGTGTATGCCAGGTGTATGCGTGTGTATATATGAACAGGTGTGCCGTGTGCGCTGTGTTTAGATATTATATGAAATGTATTACAGTTATAAAAAGTCTATTATGTAGCATAGAGCAAACGATTTGTAAAGTGACAGCATTGGGATATTATGTGCTAACGGTATCCATCTTACCCCACAGTACTATAACGGATATTATGTGCTAACGGTATCCATCTTACCCCACAGTACTATAACGGATATTATGTGCTAACGGTATCCATCTTACCCCACATTACTATATAACGGATATTATGTGCTAACGGTATCCATCTTACCCCACAGTACTATAACGGATATTATGTGCTAACGGTATCCATCTTACCCCACAGTACTATAACGGATATTATGTGCTAACGGTATCCATCTTACCCCACAGTACTATAACGGATATTATGTGCTAACGGTATTCATCTTACCCCACAGTGCTATAACGGATATTATGTGCTAACGGTATTCATCTTACCCCACAGTACTATATAACAGATATTATGTGCTAACGGTATCCATCTTACCCCACAGTACTATATAACGAATATTATGTGCTAACGGTATCCATCTTACCCCACAGTACTATATAACAGATATTATGTGCTAACGGTATCCATCTTACCCCACAGTACTATATAACGGATATTATGTGCTAACGGTATCCATCTTACCCCACAGTACTATATAACAGATATTATGTGCTAACGGTATCCATCTTACCCCACAGTACTATATAACGGATATTATGTGCTAACGGTATCCATCTTACCCCACAGTACTATATAACGGATATTATGTGCTAACGGTATCCATCTTACCCCACAGTACTATATAACAGATATTATGTGCTAACGGTATCCATCTTACCCCACAGTGCTATAACGGATATTATGTGCCAATAGTGTCCATTTTTACCCCAAAGTATAACTTGTCCGTTTCCGCTATTTAGGGTTTGTGGTTTTTGCTTCACGGTTTTATAAACTTGATTAAGTTATGGCTCGCGTAATTCGAACTATAAATCAAGTGGACGTCGCGTAATCGATTGAAAGGTCAAACCTGCTCTGCGCACTTCAACTAAATCAACCAAATGCCAGAATTGCAACGACGTCCGGCTCGCATTGAGTTAAAACTGGCGGAGCTAAAAATAAACTTGCGCGGGACGATTCGGTCTCTGAGCCGGCGTGAGACCAAATGATTGTCGGCCAAAGATTGCTCCGCTGATATTTCATGATTGTCGCTCAATGTTTGTGTATTGGCCATAGGAAGTGCACAAAGTTAGGTCTAAATATGGAAAACCGATCAATATGCGAGAAATAGACTGTTTGCGGTTAAAAGTGTTAAACAAGAATATAAGGGAATTAGCAGCAAAACGACAGTTATTGTTAAAACAGCTATTAATAAAAGTCTGGGGGAAAGCGTCAGTTAAAAAAGCATGGCTGCTAAACCAGCATGAAGCGTTCTGTATTAATTATAGTACATTCTGTTCATCTATATATGCATAAACTTGCGTAAAAGTGTGGCTGTTAAACCCAACATACAATAAACTCACATTGAGTTGTAGTTAATTGAACTGTAATACAATGTTCATATACCTTGTGTGTATGTGCCATGGACTGTTGTTTTGATTAACGAGTTAGCCTACGTGGTACTTGAAACGCTTGTATAGCACGAGTAAAAGGCTCATCGGTAATTTGTCTCACTCATGCTACTTACAAGTCAAGTTTAAAACGCGGATGAAATTCCTTAAAGCAGGTGCAGTTTAGGGGAAAGTCGATTTTTTAATGATGCTTTTTACTTATTTTTACCCATATCGTGTTTTAACGATTGCTGTTTTGCTGCTAATGCATCTTCTTTCACGTTGTTTTAATTACCCTTATCTTTGCTACCGTATTGATAGAAGTATTAATTTATGTTATGTGCTACAACAGAAATAATCCAAACTGCAGAGTATGGTGTCCACGCTTGATTTTGTTCAAACGCTTGGTCATGCACGCCAATTAATATAATTAGGAACCAAATCTGCATCAAGACATGTAAGGTGCAAGAAGAACAAGCGATATATAAGCCATTTAGACATATAATGTATTTAGTGTATATATTGCAACGTCATTGGTGCAGCATTTGCTAAATAAGCAGAACGCTTTAGAGGGGGAAGGAAGTTAAGAGGAGACTCTAAAGCAACTGCTACGAAACTGCTGATTGCAGAAAGATGGTGTAATATGTTGCATTGAAAGGGGCGGAGCTTATGTAGTCTGAATTTGCATTACAGTAATGTGGAGCAAGATAGCTACCGTTAGTACATAATATCCCGTATTTCCTGATCGTGTTTTAAACAAATAACAACGCTCTTTTAGAGTCGTGAGGATACGGTTATATAATTCTCTCTCTAGAAGTTAGCAGTTTTAGTAAATATAAAAATGTAAACGCAATTTTAATGTTGCTAAAAATTTAAATCAAATTTCTAACGAATTCCAAATTTTTTTCCAGGCTTATCGTTACCATGTATCCAACAACTGCTGTACCTACATGGACGAATACTGATTTCAAAAACCTGACAGTTACTAACGTGACATGCGCCAGCCGACAGAAGGCATCGTTTCTCATCTTTTGCATCGTCCCGTCCATTTCTATACTTATAAACGTGGTTGTACTGGTCGCCGTTCTGAGGAAATCCAGGAAACTGGTTCGCCAAAGCCACGTATACGCTCATGTCAGTTCGACTCTGTTCGCTAACGTGTTGTTCTCGGTGCTCGGGCTTTTACAGGTATATGGAATATGTTTTATTTGGAAATTATACTTGTTATACCACAGGTGTTCTATCCCATACACCTCGTGCCCGCTTACAAGTTACCATGTATGTAACTTAATTATCCTTGCATGGCGGGGCAACGACAGTCGTTATAACACGAGCGTTCTGTTTCATACACCTCGTGCCTGCTTACAAGTTACCATGTATGTAACTTAATTATCCTTGCATGGCGGGGCAACGACAGTCGTTATAACACGAGTGTTCTGTTTCATACATCTCATGTCCGCTTACAAGTTACCACGTATGTAACTAAGCGGGTGATTTTTTTTTCTATATGAATGACAATTTGAACAACCTATTAGTGACTACTATGTTAGAGCAATTGTCGTTTAGTGTTTTGCCTAAGGACACATACGCTCATATTGGTACCACTACCAGCGTCGAGCCTCGAACCTAAATCCTCTAGTCTAGAGGCGAACACTCTGATAACCACTTTGCAGCGTTACAACTTTATTAACGTGAGAACATTATTCTAATTTTTAATTAAACTTCCATTTCACATTTAAATTGAACTTTTCGGATTGAATGCATCCGTGTGTTATCGCTACATAAAGGTGTTTATAAGTATTGGCTGTAATGTCATTTCGCTGAATTGTTTTGATATGCAATCGTTGTTGAACCTCATGCAACTATTTCCGCTTGTTTGAACATAAATTAATATTTGTTTTTAATCACTTGCGGTTTATGTGCTGCGTTGCGGCACAGTAGATTCTACTTAGCTCGTGGTAACTCGTAAGCAGGCACGAGGTGTATGAAACAGAACACCCGTGTTATAACGACTGTCGTTGCTTCGCCATACAATAATATATTAATTACTTTTTAAATCGTACATTCCAGTTAGAATACAGACATATAATAAAACTATTATTTTCCAAATTTAAATTCCCATAACACATTCCAGTCACATTGTTGCGATTATGACGTCAGTCGTTCTGGAAATGTCGGTTTATTTCCTCATAAAGGATGCTGTGAAACATGAAACACACGAGTAAAACTACATGTTTGGCTTCCATGTTGAAAAGGAAACATCTGTGGTTCGAAACGACTTGTGTGACTCGTATAAGCATGCCATTGAACTGTTATTTCCGTTCTCTTGTCATTAGCTGTCAAAATTGTCGCGCATTCCCACACTTGCTGTAAAAGATTACGTACATTTCTCAAACCCCTTATAGACTGTCCGAATTGTCAGCCATACATTACAACAACAAAAAATGAAAAATCCGAAAATATAGTCACCAACAAAGTTACATACGTGGTAACTCGTAAGCGAATCGTCCCCACACTTTCTATAATCACCTAATATAAATAGCTTATCTGCTGGAATATATAAATACCAAGAACGTATAATACATGATTGTAACTAATTTATCGGCGAGATATATATTAGATTTGAAACAAACAGACTGATGGTCCCATTTTGATGGAATAATTATCTAAAAGTACTCTATTGGTTGAAGTTTTTTATTTGTTACATATTTCGTAACGCTTGATTCTGACTGTTATCTGGTTACGAGAATCGTCCAGTTTCATGAGCATAAGATCACGACCAGAAGAGTGTAAATTATCACAATTTTTATATTTTTTAACTGCTAAAATGCGAGTTTCTTTTATACGGTATTGGGGGTTTGGCAACAACGCTTTTATTTATAACCCCAAACCCCCCTTTCCAGCTAATCAGCTTGTACTTTCACTTTGGGGGCCACCCTGGCGATCCTGACCCTGCAAGACGTGCTGTCGTTAAACAAGGGTCTGGACAACTATGGACTTTCCTCAAAGCTTTCCTGTGTGGGATGTTTATCATTATATGCGGGAATATAGGTAGGAATGGTTGCTGTTTGGCTGGTAGTTGTATGAATGGATAGAAAATGTTTATCCTCGCGTGGCGGACAACGACAGTCGCTATAACACGGGTGTTCTGTTTCATACACCTCGTGCCCGCTTACAAGTTACCATGTATACTATAGTAAGGTGGGGGAAGATGGGATACATTTTCATTCTATTTTCTCGCCACATCTGGTAGTAAACAAAGAATTATTAAGCCGTATCTTTATGCGACTCCCTCAGACCTTTGTTAATTGTTGAAAACACGATCAGGATACTTGGATATTATGTGCTAAAGGTGTCCTGTCTGACACCACATAACAATCTGTAATTTTGTCGGTGATTGTTTTTAAAATGTTCGAAATAGTTTGCAGAGTAACATTCTCCCGCACACAGGCCATGTAAACTATAAAGCAACACATATTTTGTCAATGCCGATACATCCTTTGATGTTATATATAAATCACCCCGGAGATTATTAACCGCTAATTGTTTACTATTCCAGGGCTTTTGATTGACAGCATACGTCACACCACGTGTCTTACACTAAGGACGGCTGCAGGATATCGTTCTCATCAAAGCGAAGGGAATGGGGGAAGATGGAAAAAGAGGTATTGCCACCGTTGTATGTGTTTTAATGTAACTTATATCTTTGCAGGGTGGGGTAACGACAGTCGTTATAACACGGGTGTTTTGTTTTATATACACCTCGATCGTACCCGCTTACTAGTTACCACGTATGTAACATTTTTTTCAGTGTTTTCGTCAAGTGTCTTGTCGAAAAACACAGCATATACGCCGTTTAAAACCACAATACGGGCAAAGTTCACGAACAGATAACTCTACCTGATACCTTAGTTCAAAGAAATTATGTTGTTGTTAACACGTTATCTAAACCACAGAACCACTTGTGTTGCAATCATATTCCACTTTCAAAGCTCCCATTGTTACTAATGCTTTACTTTCGGGAGTCAAACTACAAATGCGACCAATTTTCGCTACTTTTGCAAAACTGGTTTCCTGGGACAAACATTAACAACTGTAATGCCGCAAAACTTCGCAAAAATTCCGCGGAAACTTTTGTGCTGAAATAATTTGTCGTCCAATTGCCATAATGCCGCCACAAGAATTGAACAACCGGTTTATTTTAAACGTATTTGGCGACCCCGGTATTGGGAAGTACTTAGCTCGCGTTGACCACGCTATATTTGTTCTAGCACCCGGAATATCTTGTTTATGTACAGCTGTAATCTATATTAAGCAGAATCCGTGCTTCTAAAAGCGAGTTTATTTTCTCCTTTGGAATAAATGTATTAAGTCTGACCACAAAGAAATCTTCAATGTTGAAATATTGCATTTGCTCAAATTGATGGATTAACACAAGCGTTAATACAAACAGTTTGAGCATCTGTTATTATTATGATTAGTAAAACTGGAATTTAAATGTAAATTCAGAAAAAAAATGGTGTGGGCAATATAAAATACTTTATATACAGCAGAATGGGAAAGATGGGACACTTTTTCATTCTATTTTCTCGTTCTATTTGGTAGCAAACAAAGAACATTCAAAAAAATATAAAAGTGTATCCTCACGACTCGCATAGACCGTTGTTATATTAAAACACGATCAAGATATTTGGGTATTATGTGCTTAAGGTGTCCCCCCTACTATATGGTGTGGAATAGCCCTCATAAGATACCATAATGTATAGTGGAGTGTATAACATAGTATCTCCCTAAAACATCTCATTTACTTTCCATTCAAGGTTGCTGACACGACGACAGCGTTCATATATCCTAATCGCCGTATTATGGATCGTGCCCATTATATACGTGTTGATACCGATAGCTGGTTGGAGCTGCGCCGAAATCTGCCAATGTTTGAGCCAGTGCTTCTCCCCCGATCACGAGTTCCAACCAAGCGACTACAGATGTTCCAGGGCGTTCCCACCGATGGCTAACTCATGGATGGCGTTGGTGGTTGGGGCTTGGGGGTGCTTGCTGTTGGGTGTCATCTACTTTCTTAAGAGGTTTGTAGCTGGTTATGTTTTTATAGTAGAATGGGGAAGATGGGACACATTTAGCACATAATGTCCAAATATCCTGTTTTTAAATGATTAACAACGGCTTATAGAAGTCAATGTACCTTTGTGGGTGATTTTTTTTTCTGTATGGCTGACAATTTAGACAACCCATTAGTGACCACTGGGTTGGAGCAATTGCCGTTAAGCGTCTTGGCCAAGGATACACACGCCAACAATGGTGGCAGCATCGAGTATCTTAAAATATTACTTCACCTCGTAGATCGATCCAGCAAGTCAACGAAATGTGGTCACGTTGTCATTCCAACCGGTCGTCTGAACGTAAGAACACGGATGCTAGTAGTGGCAGTCCTGATAGTGTAAGAGGGATTAGCAAGCGTAACGGCTCACGTAACTCCTACGTCATGAACCGGATGTCAAATGACGTCACATGCTCCAAAGATGAAGCGATATGCTCCAGGGGTAGGGTTAATAGTTCTTCAGGGGCGCACCATGATCGCCTCCCCTCCAGCTTCGACTCTGAGAAAGACGACACGGGTTCTGTGTTCTCGGCCTCGCCTACTGACCGTAAATACTTCAGCCTCGGCGCACAGGCAGCAAGAGGTCCTAAACGTTCATGCGACTCGACTGCTCCACTATCAAAACCGAAGTCTAGCGGCGCCCATCGTCGTATGCTTGAACACCTACGAGCGACAAGAGCTACAACGTTCAGTTTGAGATATGTAATCTGGTTGACCGCTTCCTTTGGCATCTGTACCACCCCGACTATGGTGTTCCTTACTGTGGATATGTCATACCCAGGATTAGTATTGAATATGGTGGCACTAAATTCGTGCTTCCTTTGCCCATATGTTTACTGTTATATGTGCCCGTTCATTCTGGTCAAGTGTCTGCCTGGAGTCAAGACATCGCTTTCGGCTCTAATTCTCAGCGTGTATTCAACAACGGACAAATAACTTGCCAACATCCTGACAGAAAACACTACATATGTTATGGATAAACTATTGTAATTTATTTATCCTCGCATGGCGGGGCAACGACAGTTGTTATAACATAAATGTATAACATAGGTGTTCGCTTAACATAGATACACATACTAAGCCATAGAGCCAGACCAACAAGGGCTGTTTAATCTATATGGGTGATATCTATAGCGGGGAAAAAAAAGTCAACCGGTTAAAATCCAGGCATTTCATGCAGAACTCCAATCCCAATCCATACTTGCATATTTTTTCAATGTCTATATTGTACAAACCCAACTCCAACACAAACACAGATCTAGTCCTTTGTCGCATTGGGGAGTGTTATGTACATTCTGACACAATATTGTACAGCAGATCAAATGCAGATGGAACTTGCAGTATACACTGCCAGTATGCGTGAACGATATGTACATTTTGGCTCTCGCTGTAGAATACAACATAAGTTAAAGTATCTCTTCGAACACAGTAGCGAAATAACTAAAACAAACGAAAGGAAGGTAGTTTGCAGCAAAACGACAGTTGTTAAATCACAACCTACCGGTAAAACTCCCGAAGAAAAAATGTCTCATTGATTAACAGCTTAATTGCAACCAATATGCATCTTAGTTTAACATCCAAACTAAAACTATAAACAACGACGTACTTTACCAACTGTTATCCGTATAACACAGTATACGACTTCAGAAATGTTTATTAAGTATTTTAAAAGTCATATAAGTTTAGCCACGCACGTTTGTTACATAAGTGTTGTCCGACGCTGTACTGGATTAAGTTAAACGTTTTCTCAGCACGCGTGTGAACACAACGTTTTATCCTCGTGTTGTGTTAAGTAATCACGCACGCTGATGTGTTTTTATAAGTGCGAGGCGTTTACGGCACCGTAGACACGTTTTAATTTAAAATTTTAAAGGCTGTTTTCAAAGGCCCTGCAAAGCTACAGAGTTAGTGGTACCTATAGCAGTGGTATGAGGTGTATGGCGATAATAATGGAAGTTGAAATTGGAATTTGTTCGTGCAGTTAAGGCTTGTAGGGCTTTTCTGCAGATAGTAGGGTGGGGGGAGATGGGACACCTTAAGCACATAATATCCAAATATCCTGATCGTGTTTTAAGCAGTTAACAATGGTCCATGGAAGTCGTGAGAATACGGTTTTATAATTTCTTTCAATGTTTTTTTTTGTTTACCACCAAACGGTACGAGAAGGTCGAATAAAAAGGTGTCCCATCTTACCCCATCCTACTTTATTGGAAGTTAAAACTGAATTGATATGTGCAGTTAAGGTTTGTAAACGACTTTTTCTGTATGTTAAATTAATTTAAGACTGCAGACAGGCATTAAGAGCTTGTAGCAAAGGTAACAATGTAGTTGTTGGAGGTATTGAAAGATTGCTACCAATATATATTGGCCAAGCAGCAAATATTCCGATGAAGGGATACGGGGTGTTTGCGTGTTTATTTTATTGGGGGCTTCGAATTTATTTGCCTGCAGTTGAGACTTGTTTTTCAGTGGAACGAATGAAACTTGTTTATTCTCTCGTGGCAACCACAATCGATTTGTTCTCGCTTACGAGTTACCACGTATCTAACTTTGTGGGTTTGCAGCATGTATGTTTCAAGGTTTATCAGTACACGATTTCAGCTTGTTTAGTTGGGAGTCTAGAGTTGTTATTGAATTTGCAGACTATAGGAGTAACAATTTGTTGTAGTCATTTAGCTAGCAGGTGTAAAGGCGTTAATGCTAATGGACTACGTACATAAAAATGCAACTTATTGATGCTCGCATGGCGGGGTAACAACAGTCGTTATAACACGGTTGTTTTGTTTTATACACCTCGCGCTCGCTTACAAGTTACCACGTATGTAACTTATTTATCCTCGCATGGCGGGGCAACGGCAGTCGTTGTAATTCGGATGTTCTTTTTCAAAGACTTTTGTGCCCGTTACCAAGTATATATAGTTGAGTGGGGGAAGATGGGACACAGTTTCATTCTATTTTCTCGTCCCATTTGTTAGTACACAAAGAACATTCAAAGAAGTATAAAACTGTATCCGCACGACCCCTATAGACCGTTGTAAATTGTTTAAAACACGATCAGGATATTTAGATATTATGTGTTAAAGGTGTCCCATCTTTCCCTATCGTACTACATATTTACCTATATAGTATTGTGTTGTCTTTCTGAGCAAGTTAGACCTAATTTCCCGTAGTCGGCATTCCTTAATATATTACGTCAATATTATGTAACACCCCCCCCTTAATGTTGTCTTTCGTAATCCCAACAACGTCACAGCTAGACGTGTTAAATGGGCGTTTAAAAGCAACATGTCGCCAAGAGAGTTGTTGATCCGATGGCTTAATATGCGCATACGGACATTGTAGTTATGATCAATTGCCTACAAGTGTGTGGGCACTTATGAGCTGTCTAAAATGTCAGTTAAAATATATCAAAAAAATAGTTACATATGTGGTAACTCGTAAGCGGGAACGAGGTGTGTGAAACAGAACACTCGTGTTATAACGACTGTCATTGTCCCGCCATGCGAGGTAAATAAATAGGCTGTACATTCTTACTGAATTCGTGTGATAGATTAAATATTTTAATAACGTGTCAAACTTCGTCCGTGAAGGCACGAACCTGGGCTTACATTATGAATGAATGAATGACTTTATTTTGTCGCATCGGTCGCAGTTACTAAAAGGTCAGAATATACAAAAGCTCAAAGACTTGAACTAATGTGGAGCCGATTAGCGAAGTTTACTTACCCGCATAAATAGCACGAAACTTTAGAATAATATTGACATGACCAATCCTCAATGGCAGCCGCATAAAGGCTTAATAGTTGAGCTGAATATAAATATAACTGCACACGTTCAAGCGCAGGAGAGGTTTTGCCGCAGACGAGGCAAAAGTAGGTAATTTCCACGCAAAGAATAGCTTTTGTGTTTCAAGCGTTTAGTTTAAAGTATAAACTTAAAGTTAAAGATAAGACGCAGCGACTACGGTTATTTTTACCAGTAAATATATAGTAGGTGGGGAAGATGGGACACTTTTATCACATAATATCCAAATATTATGATCGTGTTTTAAACAATTTACAACGGTCAATGGAAGTCGTGAAGATACGGTTTTATAATTCTTTGAATATTTTTTGTTTACTAACAAATGGGACGAGAAAATAGAATGAAAAGGTGTCCCATCTTCCCCCACTCTACTATAATTTCAATCGTATATGCGTTTTTTAAGGACAGACGTTTTTTCGATATATCTTGTTGTTTCGTCACGATTTGTATTTAAATAATATAGTGTTGTGGGGTAACATGGGATACTGTTAGCACATAACATCCCATTTTTTCTACTCGTTTTTTAAACAACTAACATTGCGTTAGAAAGTCGTCAGGATACAATTATATAATTCGGTTAATATTCGATGTTATAACCACCAAATGATACGATAAAAGCGAATGAAAATGAGCCATCTTACCCCAGCCTACCATGTTTTGTTTGAGACTTTAGGTCAGTTTAGGAGAATTGAGTATTCTTGATATCAATCTATATCTGTTAAAATATTGAGGTTTCGAAATTCGTTGGAATTTCGCAACGACTTCTGATACGACACGCCACTTCTCCTAAGACGTTAAGTGTTTGATTTGTCTCAGAACCTTAAACTTTGCGGCAGCAGATCGCTTGTGGAAAATACGTGATCGCATTTGGCGGTCACTTGTCTAAGGACAAGGGTTGGGATTCGGGTTTTTACTGAAAGAAGTCGGTCAAGAACGTTCTTTGTTTTAGCGCGAAACGGTTAAGGCTTGATACCGTTTTTTTAAATAATATGATTTTCGTTATGGATTTCGAAGAGAAAATAAACAATATGTTATATTATATGTTAGTGTTGTACGCGGAATTTTAAACTTGATGCTGCAAGCAAATATCGGACAATTAAGACGGGCTTTTACTTTTTAGGTAACTTTTTTTCTCTTTTTTAGTTTTCATCTCTTCATATGGAATATCAAAGACAAAAGTGTACGGCAGTCTGTAAAACGCATATACGTTATAATCGTGTAGTGTACTGATTCTATTGTTTTATAGGCATTAGGCATTTCTACCTTTATACCATCATGGCGTTGCATTACGCAATACGAAACAAATTACTTCACGAAGTTAGGAAGGCAGTTGAAAGCGGATGTGACGTCAATGAGCGGGATGAGATGAAACGAACACCTCTTACCATTTGTTGTTTGGAAGACGACGAAACATGGGCGATTGGGGTTGCGCGTATGCTGCTACAGGTTGGTCGTTGTTAATGTATAACATGATATATAGTATAGAGTAGGGGAAGATGGGACACCTTTTCATTCTATTTCCTCGTCCCATTTGGTAGTAAACAAAGAACATTCAAAGAATTATAAAACCGTGTCCTCACGACTTACATAAACAGTTGTTAATTGTTTAAGCGCGATCAGGATATTTGGATATTATGTGCTAAAGGTGTCCTATCTTCCCCTACCCTATAATAACATGAAATATTTTATTTACTTCTTCTAATATAATAGCAGAGATCTTAATTGTAAACACAGCATGCATTTGAATTGACTGGTCGAAAAATCGAACTAAATGTGACTTGCTTATTTTTTTGTGGTGGGACAACAACAGTCGTTATAACGCGGATGTTCTGTTTTATACACCTCGTGCCAGCTTACAAGTTACCACGTATGTAACTTTGTGGGTGATTGGTTTTTAGACTTATCCCTTTTATTATTCATTATCATTACCACGACCCTTCGATTTCAAAGCACTTCCAAACTAACGAAACCTTATAGTCATATATAGGCTTCTACGCTTAGTTTGCACCAATGGTGATCAATCACTGGAAGGACTTCGCCCGTCAAAGTCAAACGTTGACCTAAAACACTTTAAAATCTCTTGAAAACGACCCGGGTGTCAACTCGTATTACTCAGCTATTTTACGACCGAAAGTTACCGACATTTTGAAAGATTTGTCTCTAAACTTTTGCGCATTAAGATGTGTTTACACATACATGGTAACTCGTAAACGGCACGAGATGTAGAAACAGAATACCCGTGTTTGTCGTCGCCGCCACAAAAGAATGAATAAGTTTTATTCATTCATTCATTCATTCATTCATTCATTCATTCATTCATCTATTAATACAAATTGAACGGAATGTATCTTATTCATCCTCGTATTTATTTTAAACTAAGGTATATTTAAAGTTGTTTTACTTTCAGGCAAACGCAAAAGTTGGCATTGTTGACAAAGACGGTAGAAGCCCCTTAACGTTCAGTGTTTTATTCAAGCGGGTGGATATCTCCGAACTGTTCCTTAAAGCTGTCGACTTCGACCTGAACCAGGTAACGCTGTAATATTGATGAAGGCGATCTATGTACGTCGTTAATACGTCGATAGAATGCTTGTCTGAATCAGAGGGTTACTGTTCCGATGCTTGACGCTGCTACCTTTGTGGTCGTATGTGTTTTTGGGCAGGACCCTTAGCGGCAATTGCTCCAACCCAGTGATCACTAATGGGTTGTCCAAATTATCAGTCATAAATAAAATCAATCAATCCCAAAGTTACATACGTGGTAACTCGTAAGCGGGCATAGGTGTATGAAACAGAACACCCGTGTTATAACGACTGTTGTTGCCCCGCCATGCGAGCTTCATTAACCGCTATTCATTCTCACATTATACAGGCCGACGCCCTCGGAAACACGCCCTTACATTACGCTGCTTTGGTTGGCAACCTCAGCATCTGCTCATCGATCCTAAACGCCACCTTACGGCACAGCTTATCCATCAATGTTCGCAACAAAATCGGTCAAACTCCAGCGGGTCTTGCATTGCTGAAACATTCTACCGATTGCTACAAACTGTTTAAGAGAACGCCGAATGTAGACTTTGTATCAAAAGTAAGTAAATGGTGTTATAAATGAACAAATGTAACTTATTTAGCACCACACAACGGGGCATGGACAGTCGTTATAACACAGGTCTTCTGTTGAAGTATCTATGATGCTACCATTGTGTATTTATTCTTAGTCAAGACACCTATTGATTAGTAAAAATGGGATATTTTATTTTTAAATAGACAATCTTACCCCATAGCCACAAGAATATACGTGGCAACTCGGAAGCGGGCATGAGTTACAGTTACCCGACTGTCGTTGCTCCGTAATTCTTCCAACACCCAATAAGATAATTCCTTTCATGTTTTACAACAAGATAATATAAAATATCGAGAATAAATTCGCAATCACAGACTCCTGATGTGATTCTTACTCGGCCGTGGATGCGAGAGCGTCAGTTCGTGGATTCTCCGGACCTGATGAGGAAAGATGCGATAATGGATGTCCTGGAGGGCACGAGGATCCATCGATCGCGACCAAGTTTCAACATTCATCAGTTTAAACGATCGCCTGACGTAGATTTTGTTTCAAAAGTAAGTACATGGTATGTGGTTGATCTTACACAAATATATGATTAAATAATTGTTTCTCTAAATGTGTGTGACTGTGAATGTAACTTGTTTACCCTGGCTTGGTGTTGTATATTTTGTGTATCGGATAATTTATAGTTTAAATAAATGAAAGTAACTTGTTTTTCCTTGGCTCTTGCATTGCGGGACACAGCACACAGGTGTTTTGTTTCTTACTTTAGACCCATTAGTGACCACTGGGTTGCAGCATTGGTTAAAAGCATGGTCGTTAGTGAAACTTACAATGGGTTGCAAATATTTAACAATGACAGGCTGACGGTGCTCTATATAGTTGGAGGAAAAATTTTATGTAAAATTTTTTCTTTAAAAATCAGTTTAGAAGAGGAACAGCCTTGCCCGCATCTAGAAAACAACGACAAAATAAAAGGAGAGCCCAGTCCTCGGAGCGTGGGAAGAAGAAGATGTCAGAAAACAAGGAAAACTCTCTTCCGGACACAGAAATCAGCTTTCCCAATGGAAAATCCTGGAGGAGCCTTCTTCCCGATTATTTAGACGTTCTTCGAGAGCAAGTGACTCCATCATACAGGCTTGCTGCGAATCCAGTTACACAAAGTGTTGACGAAGCTCTTGGTTATAATACTCAGGATAAAACACCAACACCCCCTGTTGAGGAAGATAGTGGAGGTGGGTGGGTGGGTTGTTGCATGGCCTGTGATGGACTTGAGGCTTGAAGCTGCTACCATTGTGGGCGTCAGTAGTGTGAGCACTTAACCCACAAAGTTACATACATGGTGATTGACTAATTGGCACGAGGTGTATGAAACAGAACACCTGAGTTATAACGACTGTTGTTTCCCAACCATGGCAAATTTCAAACAGATATTCATGTTTTTTTACAGAGGAAACTAACCCAATCAACCGACGTAAAAGTTGCATGCCCAGGATCGGGAACGCCAAAGTTCGTGCCGAAAGTTACGACGCATTCGCCTTCCAGGGAGGATTGGATGGGAAACGAAAGCAGCGTCGAGATTCACTGAAAAATCAAGATTTCCCACAAGTAACAAGACGTAAAACAATAGCACGAATATCTGGGGAAGGAAACGAAAGAATAAACTTTTTAAAGGAAGCGCAGAAAGAGTCCAAGGTTCGGAATAGAAGGCTTTCCAAAGCGGTTTCACGGAAAAGTATAAGCATGTCCAGCGATTCATCTAATAGTAGCAGTGGTAGCGGAAAAATTGACGTAAAACCAAGAGTAAGCATTGCCCAAGATAGCAGGCCTGATCCTAGTGAAGCATCGGTGCAGAAAGAACCGGTTAAAACTGGGATTCTGTCGAAGAGAAAGTCGATTTTAGCTCGTGGGTTGGACAAAACTTTGTCTGATATTTCCGAGACGACTGAAGATCGTGTATTTGGGATGAACAACCAACAAACTGCACAGTTGAAAGCATGAGCTTGTATATAGTACTGTGGGGTAAGATAGACACCATTAGCACATGCTTTCCCACATTTCTTAAATGTGAGAATAGGGGGTTATATTTCCGTAAATATTTTTTGTTTACTGCTAAATGGGATGATAAAAGAGAATGAAAACATGGGTCATCTTACCTCCAAAATATGTGCAAAGTTTAAAATGCGACTTTGAGCACAATTGTTGTACAACTTAAGCTTTTTATCCGTCCACTAATGATCCCCCAGCAGTTAGCGCAAGTGTGTAGTAAATGTAGTGTTGATTTGAGGCAAAATTCAAATGAAATTCAATTCGTGAACCCTTTCTATTCTATATGGGTGAGGTCCTACAGTGAGGCATGCCATGGGACCTGGGATTTAGGCCAGAGTTGGCCCATTACCCCAAAACTGTATATGTACTTTCTATTCTATATGGGTGAGATCCTACAATGTGGCATGCCATGGGACCTTGAATTTTAGCCCAGAGTTGCCCATTACCCCAACATAGGCACAAAATTAAAACCTTCGTTATAATGTACCTTTGTTACTTTTTCTTTTCAAATATTGCAAACTGTGCAGTAGTATGCTAAACTGTGATCGATATTGACTTCTGTTTATTTTGCTTTTTCAGTAAATCACAAACATGCAATACTTTGTTTTAAAGCAGCAGAAACCAGTGTATTTTTATATATATATTTCTAATATATTGGTTACATAATCCATTAGTGACCACTAAGTTGGGGAAACGCAAGTTACACAGGTAATTTTTTTATCTCCGATTGACGATGCAGTTTTTCCTCTTTAGACACAAAACCAGTTGCACTGTAGAACAGCACACATTACTTTCATACAGCACCAATATATCATGTGTATTGTATCTGCTTTCTCTCCACTTGAATGTTAAAGCTGTATTACGCAATACCTAAAGTGGCTACTACTCTAAAAGGTATGAAGCTGTAATTATTTTACTCTGCTTTCAATTGTTCATAACCCAATCTTTGGCCCATTTTTTACCCATAGCAGGTTTAAAAGACTTTTTTCCCGTTTATCCCATTCTTTTGGTTGTTTCAATTATTTGACCTTAGATACTGTATTTAAATAGCTAAAGAATAAATTCTGATATGTTTACCTACACCTCAACACTGTAGAACAATGATTCCTAACATTTTTTTGCTGCACTCCTTCTCAAATGTAATGTAACTTACTTTATCCTCACGTTACCGGAAAACGTTAGTTGTTATAACACGTGTATTCATACACCTCGTGCCGGCTTACTAGTTACTACGCAAATCACAGACCGATTCTCGCACCCCCTTTTAGAATTGCTTATATAGAGTAAACCTAACAACCTTTTGATCCAGCTTCCCCACACACCCTAGGAACAATTATCACACCCCTAGTTTTTTGTAAATCACATCATAACGTATGATATCCTCCACACCCTGGTTAAGAAACCAAGCTATAGAACCTTATTATTAAAACCCTTTATTTATTCAAGGCAACAACACGTCAGCAATTACACAAATCAGTGGAATGCATGAAGTTATAACAGCATTAAAGCAGCAGAAACAAATTACTTCAAAAACAATAGAGTTTTATATAACTTGATCAAACAGGTAACGTAATATTACTGTTTTGTAAAAGCCTACATTTGAAAACTAGTTTTATGTACGAACCATAGGTGTACCGTGTACAACAGAGTTAACATAGCAGCAGAAACAAATTACTTCAAAAGCATTATAGGAGTTGTCTTGATCCGAAAGATAAAGGTAGTATCAGTAACGCAATATATAAACCATAGGTGCCAAACCAGGGGTGGCAGGCCAACCATGTTATTTCCGCACTGCATTAATCAGTAAACATTACAACCAATAATTTAGATTTGTTTCACAGAAATATATACGTATGCCGGGGAAAACAGCTCCCTGGCTCCCCTGTATTTATTAAGTTTGGTGCCCAAGGTACAAACTAAGTAATAGCACTTTTTGTAGGGGGTAAATTTAAAAACGAATTTTACAAAAAGTAATATTAAAGTCTAACAATTTTTGATCCAGTCAAACTGCCATACAAATATGTTGCATAAAATAGGTACCGTTGTTATTATTAACTGCTACATACACTACAATGCACCTAAAGCACTTTGTTAGTATATTGCATTCAAGTGTTTAAGTATATTTAAGGCCAGGTATTGGAAATGTACGAGCGAACATTGTAACTTCTTCCTTCAATGCTTTAACCTTTCCTATTATGACATCATCGTTATATAACTTGGCTCTGAAATCCTTGAATGTAGCTTTGGGTTCAAGACTGTTTTGAATCTCCACAGTCAGTTGCACCCCCCTAGAAGTTTAAGGTTATGTTAGGATTTTTTATAAAGTTATTGACCAACCCTGGCTTAAGTCAAATGTCTCCTGGCATCCTTTAGAGATTAAATGAATATTTTTTGGTATTATTGTTATTCAGATAATGAACATTAAATAAGTAGTAATTCGTAATCGGGCACGAGGTGTATGAAACAGAACACCTATGTTATAACAATTGTCGTTGTCCCGCCATACGAGGATGAATAAGTTACATACGTGGTAACTCGTAAGCGGGCATGAGGTGTATGAAACAGAACACCCGTGTTATAACAACTGCCGTTGTCCCGCCATACGAGGATGAATAAGTTACATACGTGGTAACTCGTAAGCGGGCATGAGGTGTATGAAACAGAACACCCGTGTTATAATAACTGTAGTTGCTCCGCCATGCGAGGATAAAAAAGTTAGATACGTGGTAACTTGTAAGTAGGCATGTCGGCATGAGGTGTATGAAACAAAACACCTGTGTTATAATAACTGTAGTTGCTCCGCCACACAGAATAATTAAGTTACATTCATATCTACCATTACTCAGTACACAAACCTGTCAATGAAATCCGCAACCTTCTCAAAATCTTTCCCATTCAACCCCCTTGAAGTGAGAGCTGGTGAACCAAGTCTCAACCCACTTGGACGCAATGCTGCTTTATCACCTGGGCAAGTGTTCTTATTGCAAGCAACACCAATGGCTTCTAACACTTTGTCTGCCCTGTTACCATCTGTACCCTGTTGAAAGTGGGTGTGTTATAAAAGATAGGAATAGTTTCAAAATTATTGTGGTTGTATGTGTTCTTGGGCAAGACAATTACAGCAATTTCTCCAACCCAGTGGTCACTAATGGGTTGTCTAAATTATCAGCCATACATAAAAAAAATCATCCACAAAGTTACATATGTGGTAACCTGAAATCTGGCAATATGTGTATGAAACAGAACACCTGTGTTATAACGACTGTTGTCACCCTGCGAGGATAAATAAGTTACAAACATGGTAACTTGTTCGCGGGCAAGAGGTGTATGAAACTGTTGCACACCCATGTTATTCAATAAAAACAGAACAGCCGATATAAATACCACAATATATTTACCTTGCTTTTAAGGTTAACCAGTATAAGATGCGTATCTGTTCCACCAGTCACCACATCATATCCTTTGTCCATGAGGACTTTCCCCAATGTTTGTGCATTGCTTACCACCTGTGTAGAAGTCGATGTTTAAAACCAATGTATAGAGCGTGAGATCTTTGGGCAAGACACTTTAGGGCAATTGCTCCAACCCAGTGGTCACCGATGTCCAAAATGTCAGACATATATAATCCAGGTACGAGGTGTATGAAACAGAACACCAGTGTTATAACAACTTCCTACTCGAGGAATAACAAGTTACTTTTATTCATAACGAGTTTTATTGCAAGGCGTTTTAAACTGCTATGCCAGCATCTCTTGCCCACAACAACATTATCTTCCACAACTGAACACTCCTACAGAATCAACCAATCACAGGCAGCCCTCCAACAAACCAATATTATTATTTAACTTACGTTCTTCTGATATTCGATAAACATGGGGGATTTTGCTTGCAACAGACACACGGCCACACCAGCAATTGCATGGTTATGGGGGCCACCCTGTAAGCCGGGGAAAACAGCTTCATTTATCGGCTTTTCAAAGTTGTACATCTCCGCAGGTTTGCCATCGGTGGCGGGTACTTTGACACCACGCCTGTAGAAGATTATACCAGCGCGTGGACCCCTGGAGGATGAAATTATGGAAGTTAATAAGGAAAGTCTGCTACATATATCTTTTTATATTTAGTTCTATATTGGTAAGGACGGAGGATATACAGTGTGGCACGCCATGGGACCTGGGATGTGGGCTAGATTTGGTCCAATACCCCTACACCTAAGGTGCTACAACCTATTAGTGACCACTTTGGAGTAATGTCCATTTAGTGTCTTGCCCAAAGAATAATATAAGTACCAGTATCAAGCTTTGACCCCGGTATCCTTCGGTTACAATACCAGCGCCTAAACAACAAGTCACAGCCCTAGACAAGCTACTGCTTACCAGTAAAGTTATTAACCTTTTCAAGGTCTATCACAAAAAATAATTTCAAAACCTTTGGTGCGAAATTTTTAACATTCTCATGGAAACCCACCCATGGTATTTACCTTAGTGTCTTGTGTGTCGTGCTGGTAACTATCTGGCAATGTTCAAATGGTGAAGGGATTACACCAGTTGCTACTAAACCGCTAACATGAGCCATGTCAGCCATTACAAGCGCTTTGTTGGCATCAGCTATCTTGCGTATTCGCCTGAAAGGTAAATGAGAGAGTCTTTAGATTAAAAGTTTGTATGACCCTATAACGGGGGTAACGGAAATGAGCCAACTTTGGCCTTTATTTGGGTAATGAGCCAAACCCTGGAAAATCCCAGTTCCCATGGCTTGCCTCGCTGTAGGACCTCACCCATATAGAATAGAAGACCCACATAATATACATACATTGATACATACACTAATATATTCCTTGTTTTAACGGTTTATATGTTGTTGTTGGTAAAGAAATGCTGGCACAGCAGTTTCAGAAAGAAACAGCTTTTAACAAAAGGAAACACTCACTCATAATCAATGACACGCGAGTAACAACTCATGCCAGCAATAATCACTTTCGGTTTGAAAAGTTTTGCATTTTGTTCCAGTTGATCGTAATCTATAAGTCCTGTTGCAGGATTAACCTGGAAAAGTGAGGGAACAATTTAATTCAAGCAAAATCCAAAGAAATGCAACTGAATGTAACTTATTTTTTCATGTGGAGCCACGACTGCCGTTATAACACAAGTGTTCTGTTTCATAAACCTCGTACCCGCTTATAAATTACCCCAGATGTAACTTGGTGGGTGATTGTTTTTCTGTATGGCTAAGAGTTAGAAAACCCACCACTAAGTTAGTAAGATGCCAACAAAGTTAGATACGTAGTAACTGGTAAGCGAGCACGAGGTGTATGAAACCGAACACCCGTGTTATAACGACTGTTGTTGCCCGGCCATGAAAACAAAATTAATTTACAATCACCTCACCATCCACATAACTTACCTTATATGGCATCGACTCAAAGAAAATGGAGGTCGCTGATATTTTCTTCTTCTCCGTCATGAAGCCATGAGTAAGATGGCCGCCATCGGGGAGGTCCAACCCCATTATACGACCGTGGGGCTCAACAATGGCTGGGGGGAAGATACAAAGATTATTCAATGTATAGTACTAAAAAAAGTCACACATGTTAAACACCTTGTGCGAGCTTACGAGTTACCATGTATATTACTTTGAGGGTGATTATTTTTATTTTTTTTATGCATGGCTGATAATTTGGACAACCCATTAGTGACCACTGGGTTGGAGCAATTGCCGTTAAGTGTCTTCCCCAAGGACACAAACGCCCACAATGGTAGCACCGTCGAGCCTTGAACCCATAACCTCTGGGCCACAGGCAGGTGCGCTAACCACTATGCCACCGCGTGGCAACTTAAACATACAAGCATGTTATATAACACACTTTATACAAACCTGTTAAAACAGCAAAGTTTGCTGGTGAGCCTGAGTAGGGCTGTACATTAACACCCCATTCTTCAGGGTTAAGTTTGAAAACTTCCAAAGCTCTTTTCTGGCAAAGTCGCTCCAGTTCATCAATGTTTTCTGTTCCTCCATAATATCTGGAACATGTTTTACTATTTATGCAAGATTAACATTAAGAGTAGTTTCTACTTAAATAAACAACTAACCAGTTACCCTGTACGTAACTTTGTAGGTAATTGTTTTTATGTATGTCTGACAATTAAGAAAATCCATTAGTGACCACTGAGTTGGAGCAATCGCCGTTAAGTGTCTTGCCCAATGACACATGCCCACAATGGTAGCAGCGTCGTGCCTTGAACCCATAACCTCTGGGCAGCTGGGCTAGAAACAGGCGCGCTAACCAGTAACCACAGCGCCAGACATACACATTTACATAAGTTCGTTATGTATTCGCCGTGGTTGATATAATTTGTACGTAAACTATTCTATAAATCATAACCGTATTCTTACCTTACGCCTGGATATCCTTCCGAGTATTTATTATTCAAGCAGGACCCTAAAGCTTCCAAAACTGCCCCACTGGTAAAATTCTCCGACGCTATTAATTCAAGTCCATCTCTCTGCCGTTCTTTCTCATTTCTGATAATTCTGTAGATTTCAGGATCATTTTCTTTAAGCGGTTGCTCCAACCATGCAGACTCCTTAGTTTCGGTCGGTTTTGTATCTCCACAAGACATGTTTTTAAACCAATACGGCACAGATCCCGCATACGCAGATATCTAACGACTGAGGCAAACTTATCGGCGCGAGCCTTTTTATAAGCGCGTATCTTTTTCCCT
Source organism: Ciona robusta (assembly GCF_009617815.1). NCBI lineage: Eukaryota > Metazoa > Chordata > Ascidiacea > Phlebobranchia > Cionidae > Ciona > Ciona robusta. The sequence goes on along the minus strand of NC_143242.1, from coordinate 7,819,133 downwards.
TTTTCGTAGCGTTTTCTAGTGTAATACAAATCCGTATTTAAATCTATCATATACGTTGAAAGAGTAAAATAAAGTTTTTACACTCTAATTAGACATACTGTATACTTTAAAAACCGTATTTACACGATGAAATTGGAATTATAAGGTGTATATAAAGTATTTAAAACGCTAGATTTTAGTTTGGTAATCACTGTTACTATGAAACCAGTCGACTGGAAAATCAAAACAAATTTTCCCGCGAAATTTACAAGTAGCGAAATATGAGGACATCGAAAAGTTGGTGAGTTTTAATAGAGTTACTGCATCGAAAAGTTGGTGAGTTTTAATAGAGTATCTACTAATTTATTGAGTATACTATATTAAGTTAAAAGCGTGATATTATTGTTTATGTCTTAGGTATAGGGCTTTAATCTATACTTTTCCTAAAGTGAATAAATAAATGAATGTAACCTGTTCATCCGATCGTGGCAGTGCAACGACAGTCATGTTTTGCCCTTACAAAATTAATGTTATTTTGTGTTGTATAAATAAAAATGCAACAATGCATTTTTTTCTTAGATCCAACCAATGGAACACCCAAGCAGCAAGCTGCAATCGGTTTTGCCTCTTCATAAAATCTTCTATTCAAAAGTTTCATTCAATGACAAAAACAATCAAGACATTTTTCCCACCAGTCACATTCTCATGAAATTATCAAAAAGCAAAACTGCGTCAAGAGATTTGGTCCGACATATTTTTAAAGACCAAAATATGGAAAATGAAAATGAAAAAAAAAGAGCCAGGGAAACAGATGGAGGAATACAGGGACCTGTGTCTAAAAAAAGATGTGTAATTGATGGTACGGATGCTGCTACTTTAAAAACTGAACTTGCAACTGAGTTTGATGGATCTAAACTAAAACAAGCTGATGCAATACCGATGGTTAAGCAGGCAAATCAGAAAGTTTCAGCCAAAAATGATTCTTCTCCTGCTAAAAGTATTTTCTCTTCAAGTTTTGCTCAAGTTTTTAGCATGGCGCACACAATCAAGTTAGAGAATCCTTCCCATGAGTGCGGTGCTTCACAACCCTCCATAGAAAGTGTATCAGATAGTAAACCAACCCAAAAGTTGAAAGCAAAACGCAAACCGAAACCAAACTTGCCAAGACGTCTACGAAAATGCATCCCACTTTGTTACAATATATTAAAGAAGACAGACAACCGGAAACTATTCAGCTGCCTTAGTTATTACACTAAGTTTATTTCTCCATTTGAAAGATCTTTTGCAAAGAAGAATTTAAATCTTCTGATGGAATTATCTACGAAAGAACTCACAGAACATATTTCGAAGATGTTACAACATTACACACCAACTCATCAAGTTAGATTTATTTATTTTATTTATATTCCCAGTGTAGTGGTTTGAGCCCTCACCTCTAGACCAGAGGAAATGGGTTCAATTCTTGAAGCTGCTACCATTGTGGGTGTATGTGTCCTTTTGCAAGACACTTTTACCCTTTATTGCATGGTAAAAAGTTAATGCGAATAGTGATCCGTGTTAACTTTGTTTTAGAGAGTAAATATATATGCGAGTACTTGCGCACATAAAAGTGGGTATTAAGGGCAATTGCTCCAACCTAGTGGCCACTAATGGGCCGTCCAAGTTAATATTAACAAAATATAAAAACAGACCAGGTTTATAGCCTATAATTTATACAAGTTACAAGAAGATGGGAAATACAAAAAAATAAAATTATTACCATTTCTGAATATTTTTTCCAGGTTTTCTTATTCCTACGATCAGCCATAAAAAAAACATTTCCCATTCATTTAATGTGGGGAACAAAACACAACCGTTCAGTTTTCCTGAAAAACCTGGAAAAGTTTCTTTCCTGCCGTCGGTTTGACAAAGTAACGGTTGCTGACTTTACCAGGGGTATGGTGGTGGGTGACTTACCCTGGCTCATGGGTGGGTTGGTGTGTGTTTAGAACATTATTTAGCATGTTTGGTGGTTTATTTTATTTTATTCTTTATGGGTAAGGTACTATCAAGGACCTGGAATTTAGGCCAGATTTGGCCCATTACCCCAACACCCAGAAAGACCAGTGCCATGACACCGCATCGCAGTCAGACGCGTAATATTGGCACCATTTTTATCCTTGTGTGCTTACGAGTTACCATACTTTTCAACTTTGTGTATGGTTTTTATTTGATATGGCCTACAATTTGGACAACTCAGTATTTAGTTTATTTATATTAAATTTGAATAATGGAACTTATTTATCCTCGCATGGCGGGCAACGACAGTCGTTATAACACAGGTGTTTTGTTTCATACACCTTGTGCCCGCTTATAAGTTACCACGTATGCAACTTATTTATCCTCACATGGCGGGCAACGACAGTCGTTATAACATGGGTGTTCTGTTTCATACACCTCATGCCGGCTTATGAGTTACCCCGTATGTAACTTATTTATCCTCGCATGGCGGGGCAATGTTAGTCGTTATAACACAGGTGTTCTGTTTTATACACCTCGTGCCGGCTTATGAGTTACCACGTATGTAACTTATTTATCCTCGCATGGCGGGGCAATGTTAGTCGTTATAACACAGGTGTTCTGTTTTATACACCTCGTGCCAGCTTGCAAGTTATCACATAGATAAATTAGGTATGTATACATTTATTTATACAGTAACAGGTTTGCTTTAATCTACCCAAGTGTATTCAATATATAGGCGACAACACAAGTTCTAATCTATTAAGATTTTTCCAATGGATGATTGAAGAATATATATTTGTTGTTTTAAGTGGTTCCTTCTATATAACAGAAAACAGCAACTTCAAAAACAGGTAATAGTTGATACATTTGCAGATTTTTTTATTGATCTAAACTAATAAGCAAATGTGTCTTTGGGCAAGACGCTTAACAGGAATTGCTCCAACCCAGTGGTCAGTATTGTTTGTCTTAATTGTGAGGCACGAGGTGTATAAAACAGAACACCCGTGTTATGGTGGCCTCACTACCCGAGGATAAACAAGTTACAATTATTCATTTGTTCAAAAGGACTTAATTAGTACTAATTTATCAGATTGTTCTTCTACCACAAGAAAATGTGGGCGGAGATAGTTGCGTACGGGGTTGCGTTGCTGTTAAAGCAAAACCGCTGGGCCGTTCCACCCATTGCAGATGATACCAAACGTCCATATTTCTCCGTGAGGTTTTGTCCCAAAGTTAACGGGTTGCGACCGATCATGAGGTTGAGGAACGCCGACAAGATGGCTGACATGGTGGGTAAAGGTGGGATAAACTGTCTGGTTCGTAGCTCAGTGGTTAGTACTGCTGTCTAACCAGGATTCAAGGCTAGTCGCTGCCACAATTATAGATGTATTTGTTTTTGGATAAGACACTTTATGGCAATTGCTCCGACCCATTGGTCGCTAATAGGTTGTCCATGTTGTTAGCCATATATAAAAATATAAAAAAAATAAAAAAAATACCCACAAAGTAACATACATATACGGTAACTCGTAAGCTGACATGAGGTGTTTGAACATCCGTGTAATAACGACTGTTTTCCAGCCATGCGAAAATAAATTAAGTAACATACATTCATTCATGCAGGTCCCATTCGAAGTAATTGCTTCTGTGTTGAAATTGGTTTGTAGTAAAGTCCCCCAAGCCACCGGGTTTGCCACACAACATCGTGCTCATATTTACAATGGGTGGAAACAATTTGTTCTTTCATTGGCTGGGATACCTGGACGAAAAGAATTATTCTTTGTGAAGGTGAAGTTTAATGTTTATAATGAGTTATTTTAAATGAAAGTCTGCTCGGTCATGTGATTGTACCAACACTCACAAAGTGATTGTAACAAAACTTATAAAATTGCAATTTTTTTCCAAAGCCAAAAGTTTGCGATTCTACCCCAACGCTTCATACCGATATCATCTGTTTGTACCAAAACTGTAAAAACGCGATTTTTTGCCAAATCAAAAATAAATTGGGATTCTGTCATCGCTTAATAGTAGTATGTGTATCGGTTGAACGCCTATGGTTAAAACAGAAGTACGATAAAGTGCGTGACGATTACACTATTTAATTAATTAACATTAAGCTTTTATTTTGACGAAATTCCCCAAGAGCTTTTAGAAAAAAACATTTGTAATATGTCTGGCAACTTCAATATTTAACATGTTTTTGTTGTTGTTGTTGTTGTGCAAATATATTTCATCTTACCTTTAAATTCTTAGATGGATATTCACCGATGTTTTGACAGCATACCAGTTGTTAAGCTTATACAGATTGTTGAAGGTTTGCTTGACAGGTAAAGTGGATTCTTAAATTAATATCTAATCTATTTATAAGATATAACTGTAATGTATGGGCCAACTCTGGCCCAGGACCCATGGCGTGCCACGCTATAGGACCTCACACATATAGAATAGAATGTGCATATACAATGTTGGGGTAATGGGCCAACTCTGGTCTAAATCCCAGGGCCCATGGAGTGCATTACTGTGGGACCTCACCTATATAGAATAGAATGTGCATATACAATGTTGGAGTAATGGGCCAACTCTGGTCTAAATCCCAGGGCCCATGGAGTGCATTACTGTAGGACCTCACCCATATAGAATAGAATTCACAACAGTGTCAAAACAGAATCTATGTGTTTAGTAGCACTTGGTGTATTCTGTTATGTTGCAACAAGAATCCCCCAATAATATGAGTGCTAGTTCATGGACCAGATATTGTTTAAGAGATTCCTAACTTTATTTACTTAAGAATTTATGTCTAAACTGATAATTCAATCATGATTGACCTTTATGTTATACAGGAGTGGTGAAGTTGATTTAACTTCGGCGACAAAGGTGAGATATTTTGTGTTGTATTATCCCATGTGTTATGGACACGCCTCCGAGCACACCCACGACAGAAAGGCACTGGCATGCCTTAGTCACATGAATTGCGCAATGTGCCGCAGTCAGCGTGGTTTATTATTTGTGTAGCATTGCATGCCTTAGCTATATATACGTGTGTGCTCGCCTTAGTTTTCATTCTACAGTTTGGCGTCTCAATACAAACCCAAGAACACAACATCATGTTAACTGTATGATGGGTTGAGTAGCATGTTTATCTGCTGCCATATATGGCACAGTGGTGGGGGCGACCAGGAAAACAGGTTCAAGGCTCATCGCTGCTACCATTGTGGACGTATGTGTCCTTGGGCAAGACACTTAAAAGCAATTGCTCCAACCCAGTGGTCGCTAATGGGTTGTCTAATTCATCAGTTATTCATTCAAGTTTGTGTTGGGTTTAGCTGCCATGTTTAAAATAGATCTGCACTGACAGGCTGTTCTATGCTTTACACAACTATACAGCTTTTGCTTTCTATTTTTAAAATGTTATTTTACATTTACACCAATATCTCTTTACAGGGCAAGCTAAATTGCAAAGTGAAGCACTGCACTCACTGTATTCTCACCACTTTGAAGTATTTTCTTAACAAAGTAACGTTATCTGTCCTATCTAAGGTAAAGGATGTAATGGTTCTGCTATTTAATATTCATCCACTTTTCAATTAATTTGCTTTTGGTTTTCATATTGGTATTAGCCTTGGTACAAACACGTCACAATTTTTACCCATAGCGTGTTTTATTGGCTGTCGTTTTGCTGTTGATTTCCTTTTCCTCGTTGTTTTAGTGCATTAATCTTCGTTATCGTTTTCAAAGAGATGAATAACTAATTATGTTATGTAACTTCATCCCAGTTCCATCTGTTTTCAATATTTGTATAATTCGTTTAATATTTTGATTTTTAACATTTGTAGAAATTTGTGAAACTGCATGGAATACCTCAAGGTTGGGAATTATCCAACTTACTTTGCGACATTTTCTACGGACATATGGAACAACAACATTTAATAAACGCACTGGGTCCAATTGATAACGGCAAGTTTTGTTTGTAAGCAATAAAAAAAGTGTCGAATTAATGTGTTTTAAATAAAAAAAATTTTAACACTTTTTTTAACTTATTGCTCGTTGTATATATTGTAATGATTCGGTTTTGAACGCACGCTAAACACGAAAGAGAACGGAAGAAGAAGGCAAATGAAAAGGGGCGTTTCGCACACACACGCACACAGGATCAATGCTACTACAAAATATTTTTTAAACTATCGCTTAATTACAATACCAAAATTCATATTAAACAACGGTGAATAAAAAATGCTTGAGTAAAGGGTTTGATAAATAAAGTCGCTGCTAAAAACACGAATTTACAGTTGATGTTACAAATATTTACCAAATATTAATTTACATCTTACAGAACCTCACCTATTACTGAGGTATGTGGACGACTATCTATTTGTTGCAACAAGCAGAGATAAAGCCATTGCATTTCTTAAGTAAGAATATTATATTTTAAACTCATTAAAAAATTCTCTATTTTAGAATTCCTACTCTTTTATTTGGGTGACTTAGGCAAGATTTGGCCCATTACCCCAACAACCAGACTACTTTATCCTTGCATGGCAGGGCAATGGCAGTCGTTATTAAACGGGTGTTGTGTTTCGTACACATCGTGCCCGCTTATGAGTTACCACATATGTAAATTGCCGTTCTGAATTGTCCAATTTTATGAGAACTATAACAGGGACAGAATTCATAACAATTATTTTAGCAATGCTTATATGATGTAACACTCTATACAGGTTGATGCACAGCGATGATTTCAAGGAATATGGATTCATCGTAAACACCAAGAAAACTTGCACCAACTTTGCCTCATATTGTTCTCAGCAATTGGAAGGTAATGGAAATCCACAAAGTTACATAGCGGTAACTTGTAAGCGGGCATGAAGTGTATGAAACAGAACACCCGTGTTATAACGACTGTCGTTGCCCGCCATGCGAGGATAAACAAGTTACACACGTGGTAACTCATAAGCGGGCATGAAGTGTATGAAACAGAACACCCGTGTTAACAACTGTCGTTTTCCGGCCATGTTTGGATAAATAAGTTATATATGTGGTAACTCCTAGATGTATGAAACAGAACACCCGTGTTATTCAACTGTTGTTGCGTTGTGAGGATAACCACACCTTAATATGATTTTATTGCAGTTGGGTTTACTAATCACGCTTTTATTTAACACTTTCATTAAAGTAGTTTTTACCCAGAGCGCGTTTTAACAACTGTTGTTTTGCTGCCAATTCCTTTCTTTTCGTTGTTTTTATAAATTTAATCTTCGCAATCGTATTCGAAGAGATAAACACAGTTAAACCTTAGCTTGTTAAAAACTTGTTTTAAACCAAAGTTACCCCCGCACGACACCCCACAGACCTACAAGAGCAAGATACTTTTCCATGGTTTGGATATTTATTCCCTGCCTGTTTAAACATGGGGAGGAAACAACTGAAACAAACAGGTTGGCTAGCTTGGTTTGGCGAATAAAGTTTAGGTATATTGGTTCTTATTACACAAATATAAAATAAAAGTTTTGTGCAAGAAAATGAATATTTTATATCTATGCATGAATGTGGAGTAATTGTCCAATTATGGTCCTTTATATTTTAGACCAATACATGAAGTACTTTGTGTGAAACTAGGCATACTCTCCAACCATAGCAACCCATGGAGTTTCTTATACCCCCAGTTTGGAAAGCCCTGTAGTTTAGTTTATTCTACATGGGTAAGGTCCTACAAGGTGGCGCTTCATTAGGCATGAGATTCAAACAAAAATTGTTAAGACTTTTGGCCTTGTATACAGTTTTTAATTCCAGGAAAAGTATCATGATATTTATAGAATAGTAATAGGAATTAGGTTTGTTACAACAAGACAATATAAAGTTATTATTCCATTTATTACATTTACATTCCAGGAACGCACAACTTTGGGGGTGTTTCAGTTGATTTATCTGCCTACCAATCCACAAAACGCATCAGGGATTTTATATCCGTACAATCGCCAGGAACTTATAATTATTTCCAACAAATCCGGAGGAATTTAACTCGTCGTGTCACTGAGATATGTTTTGATCCACAGGTGAACTTGTTTTAAACAAAGATATTCTCTAGCTTAAAGGTGGCTATATTGTGTATTTGGGGTAATAGGCTAACTCTGGGCTTAACTGTTTTTAATGGGAGTCTTATTTTGGTATGCCCTAAGTTTCATTTAAAGTTCAAGATAAATACAACTCTGGCTTAAATCTCAGATCCCATGACATGCCACGTTGTAGGGCCTTACCCATATAGAATAGAACGTTCATTTACAATGTTGGGGTAATGGACCAACTCTAGACCAAACACCAGGTCTTATGACATGCCTTGCTAAGCCTCACTTATATAGAATTGATTATTTGTAGTTGTGTACATTACATTATCCTATCATTGCAACACCCAGGCTACAACCCATTAGTGAAAATTAGTGACCACCGGGTTGAAGTAATGTACGTTAAGTGTCTTGACCAAGGACACTGATACACCTATCAGAATTGAGAACTCAACCCCTAACCATTTGGTTTCATACAAGCACCTAACCACTAAGCCAAGGTATCATACTGTACAGTATCTTACTGGTTACAGTTCTTCATTTAATTCACATTCCTTTACATAAGGAATCTTTAACTTTGATTTTCTAAATCAACAAAATCCAACTATTTGATTCATTCAGATAAACGGTAAAATGAGAATATATCGGAATCTGTATGAACTTGCCATGCTGGGTTCAATACAGATGGTTGCTCATCAAGTGCATGAGGGCCAACCATGGTTGATTGGGAATCCATGGCATTTTAGAAGCAATATTAAACAGATGGCGAATGCAGTATTAGCGAGAATTCAGAGGGTTTTTAAAAGTAAATAAAGTTTGTTAAGTAAATAACTGTGTTGTTGTAAGGTAGTAAATGCTTGTGACTTTAGTTTTGTTGCATAGAGTTTATTGCCTCTTCTATCTTATAAAGAATAGGCCTATACAAATATTGAAAAATAAAATATTTTTTTAGTGAAGATGATTTTAGTTTTTAATGTTTGAAATGGAAATCACATTATACGTATGTGTTGTTACGCTTGTTTTGAAAAGAAAATCCATATTGAATGCACCTAACACGATCATTCTTCAGGTAAACACTTTCTCACAAGACCATTAGTCAGATGGTTGTTCTACAAAGCTTTCAAAACTAAAATGAAACAACATTCTAATCATAAAGCTGCCTTGCCCGTTCTACAAACGGGTGAGCACAGAATAAAGTAGTTTGCGTTAAAACTATTTATATAACTAAGCATTGAATGAATATAACTTATTTATCCTCGCATGATGGGACAGCTTTGCCATAGAACTTGGTGGTCACTAATGGGTTGTACAAATTGTCACTCATACAGAAAAATAATCAGTTAAATATGTGGTAACTTGTAAACTAGTGTATGAAACAGAACACCCGTATTATAAGTTTATAACGACCGTCAATGCCCGCCTCGCGAGGATCAACAAGTTACATATGTGGTAACTCGTAAGCAGGCACGAGGTTTATGAAACAGAACACTCATATTATAACGACCGTCAATCCCCACCTCGTGAGGATGAACAAGTTACATTCATTCAGTTTTCGCACAATATAAAACCATAATCTATAAACAACATCCACAGGCATCAACCAGTGTGTCCACCAATTATGTGAGGTTGGGGAATGGGACAATGTTCGTCCTTATCTACAAAGGGCAGTTGGAATGTTCCCGGTTCATTATCGTAAAGTAAACTGTGGGTCATAAAACAAAGCCCTGCATTATAATTCAATCTATCACGGGCTCCGTAGGCGCCAAACCTGGGGTGGCAGGGTGGGCAAGCCTTCTCTGGTATAGTGGTTTTTATTTGTGGTTATTGGTCCTACTATAGCGTCATGAAAGCAGACCAACCCCAGAACTATTCCTGCCTCCCTTACTTTCATTGGGAGCATGGCACCAATGTTTATGAAACACAGGCAAATAGTGTGCAACAGTTCTGTCTTTATAATAACTTGAACAAAAACCAAACCTTGAAAATGTTTCACGAATATTAAAGTGTTCTTATACACCATGCACAAGGCATAACATTGTTAACTATACTATAAACATCACTTTAATTACAAACAATACATCAATGCAAACATGGCCTAATCGAAACATAATATTATTTAAGCAGAGCGGGGTGTTTACTAATGACATAAAGCAATTAAGGTGCATCTAGGAATTTACAAAGTGGCTCCAACAGTATTTAAAAAATTTTTTTTTTGCGCCGTGTGAAAGCCAGATATGCAAGGCAATGATAGATATTTTGTGACTTATTATTCACAAAAAGGGGCCCAGACTGCCCTGAATATGCCCCGCAAGCAACTAATATACATTTAATTTATTTAACTGAATCGACTTTCAATTATTGTCTCACAAAAGCTATTAGTTGCGCTTATGTAGCAGTGTGGATTTTATAAATTTCAGGGAGTTGCGACAATAAATGTTGTAACTGTAAAAAATCTGTATTTTAAAGAATATTTTACGGTAAATTATTTCATATTTTGGAAATTCAATGGGTTGCTGGAACTTGCTGCAAGCCCTAAATTTCCAGGGTGAGCCTGCATACCCTGCACCATATAATTCCATACCATCATGCATCTAATATATATTTGCAAGTCCCGCCGATTTACGAGCTTTTTGGATAACAGCGCGCAACATAAACTGTTGGCGCGACAACGAACGTACGTGTTTGAGAAATGTATCGACATCAAGCACGTCCTTACGTAGTGCTTCCCCTAGATAGTATATTGTGTCTTCAAGTGCTTGCTCCTCAGCGAATGAAGTCACAATCTGTCGATATACCGGTGTCGTTGCCATCACTATGTCATCCACATCAAGATCGTCTTGTTTTTTCTCAGTTAGTTCGATTTCTTGCTTTGCTTCTTCGTTTTTCTGCTCCAACATTATAATATTGGCGTCCGCTTCATCTATTTCAAGCTGTAGCTTCTTGATAATCGTTTCAAGCCTCTCTTGGCCTCCTTTCAGTTCAGAACCCACTTGTTTAAGCTGTGAGTTTTCGGCTTCAGCTTGCGAGAGAGTTTCTTTTAGTCTTAGTTTAAGCCGGTCGTTTGCCGCAGATCGTAGCGACGCTTTTATCATGTTCTCGTCTAAGCTTTGATCTTTCTGCTGCATAGGTTGTACTACGGGCTGGTGGGGTTGTGGGGGGTAAGGAGAGGTATTGACAGGTGGGTAGCCTGGCTGCGGGGGGTAGCCGGGGTATCCTGGGGTGTTGGTGGCAGGGTAAGGTGTGGGTTGTTGTGATGGCATTGCAGGGGGGTACGGGGACATTACATTTGGTTGGTAGTTTGTAGTGGGAGGGCCTTGAGCCGTGTACCCGGGGGTTGGGTAAGGGGTTCGGTTTTGTGCAGGGTATGGTTGCGGGGGTCTTTGTGGTGGCCCACTTGGTTTAGCAAATACTGGCGGCTCTTCACCAAACATAGCAACCAAGACTTGGGTGAGACCAATAAGGGTGTGGCGGTGCGGTGTCCATTCGTTTAAATACGGCAAATACACACGACCGTTTGCATCTACGTGTTTACCTTGTTTCACCTGCATGTTACTTGTTGGTTTAACAAAACACAGTGGTGGTAGTTGGGGGTGGGATTCTTGGAGCCATATTGCTATGGGAATATTATATGTTGTGCCTTTGTAATTGACAGGTATTGTACCACATAAACTCATGAGGTTTTTCGTGGAGCCGTCATTGTAGATAAACCGGTCCATTTTCGGCTGCAAGTCTTTATAATGGTGCATCAAACTCAAAGCATCTTTTTTGGCCAAATCCAGCTGTGTGTACTTGCCTTGCATCTGTGACTTGAGGTACGCACTGTATTGTTGCTGAGACATTCTAGACATTGTTAGTTACTTGTGTATGTTCAGTTTTTTTTAAATAAAAGATATTTCTAAAAGAAACAACTAAATTATTAAACCGAATACGAATATGTACGTGATATACAATAATTCAGAAATTCACATAAGTATAGTTATTTATAGTTGTTGTTTTATGTTACTGACTTGCTACAAGCAGTTAATTAACAAGTATAAAAAAAGGTTTATACTTACGAACAAAACACAAACCCTTATGACTTATTCTATCATGGGTGTGGAAATGCGCGGTAACTATACATTGCGTTATACTTGTCGCGAAATAATACAACGTTAAACAAATTCTGTATAAATTTAAAACACGGTAAATAACAAATTCTACAAATATTTTAATTTTTTAAATAAAAAGAATACGACTGTACAGAAATATGGTTTCTTTAAGCTATTAAACAATGCGGGACCAAATTCGTAATCAAAAATGCCAGCTGTTTTTCAGAAGTACTTTGGGTAAATCATGACTATTTGTTTTTTATTTACAAAATAGTTACTGTGCCAGTTAAAACAAATTAAGAAGATAAAACGGGAAAACATAAAATTGTAAGTCACACTAGATTATAAAATATAACTTAACATATTCTTATTTATGTTACTTTATAAAATTTCGTTGTATTATTATCGTTCTTGATTTTTTACAACATTTTCAGTTTCACGGTCGTAATTTCGCATTGTAGTTTTTCAATTTTAACCGTCAGTTCTAATAATTGTATTTTCATATCTTTTTGGCTTTCTTTAATCGTCTGCAATTCAGTTTCCAGTCCCAGAAGAGCATCTTCCGAATATTTTGCCTTTTTCTTGTTTTTGTTCTCTCCTAAATTCTCTTCTTCTGTTGAGTTTTCATTCACAGAACATTCATCTGTATCTGGTCCCATACTAAATATGTCAGTTCCCACCTCCTTTATTTCATTTTGAAATTTCTGGATTATTTTGTCTATGCTCTCTTGGCCTACTTTAAATTCCGATGGTATTTTTCTCTTTTCTGTTTCGTTTTGCTTCAACAAAAGCATGTTACTGCACGCTTGTTGTTTAATAGAGTTTGATGCAACTAAAGGTGTGTCTTGTTGTTTTGCTTGCTGTCCAAATATTGCTCTGTCGTCAGTTGTTGTGCATGTGGTATAATAAGGCTCCAAAGGGAAGGAGGCCCAAAGGTCTATTAATTGTTCGGTTGACGATTGATTGCAGTTTTCGCGTTTTGGTGAATTGGGGGCAGAATGTGAAAAACACGGCTGTGACGCGATATTGATCAATGTACGGGTGACTGGTTTGCTGCATAACGGTGGCTCTTGTGAAAATATGACTTGTAGAATCTCAACCAGCCCTTCAAGTGTGTGAGTTTGTGGTTTCCATTCATTTAAATACGGCAAATACACACGACCGTTTGCATCTACGTGTTTACCTTGTTTCACCTGCATGTTACTTGTTGGTTTAACAAAACACAGTGGTGGTAGTTGGGGGTGGGATTCTTGGAGCCATATTGCTATGGGAATATTATATGTTGTGCCTTTGTAATTGACAGGTATTGTACCAGAGACACTAATGAGTTCCTTCACAGTTCCATTACTGTAATAATACTTATCCATGGTTGGCTTTAAATGCCTGAACACCTTCAATAGGTGCAGTATATCGTTCTTTGCTTCTTTCATATTTGTGTACTTGCCCCTCATTTTTGAATCGAGGTGGAAATCATACTTGACGGCCATTTTGCAATTTGGTTTCTTAAATTTTACCCTTAAAAATCAAAGCATCTGTAATTCGAAATAACTTGATTTAAAAGCATTTTTCCGTTTTGTTTAACTAAAAGTATAGTAACACATGGCACTTGTATAATTATACTTTATTGTTATATATATATATAAACTTTAAAGGGGTTTGGGTAATGGGAAAATCCTGGTCTAAGCCCTGGATCCCATGGCATTGCTGTGTAACCTCACCCACAGAGAATAAAATAAAACTTTGATACCGCAATAATTTCACCTCTCACTTTTAACTTGTAGGTTCTTTTAATATCTTCTACACTTGTAGATACCTTATACTATATTACCTGGGTTTCAGATACAGTGCTTCATATAACAACTGGCTTGTCTAAATTAAACTTATGCGGAAGTAAAACTAGCAATGCTGCAAAATATTGCCAAGCACCTCAAGGAAAGTAAACAGGACGAGGAAGTTACTTTATAGAAAAGCCACACATTGTTTCCATGCATTGTTTAAATGTTCTGTTTTTAGGGCATAGGGAACCTCATTGATTAATGTGGTGAATGCAATATACTTTGGCTCTACTTGTTTGTATAGACACCTAACAGCAGGGTAAAATCTGGGGTGACATTGTTAAATTAATGTATGAGCTACTATATTTAATACAACTGATTTTCTCATACAGATAATTTCTATGTAATAGTACTATAGAAGTATATATATATATATATATATGTTAAGTTAATGTTGTAAGTGCAACAGCCAGGCAAGATGTCACGCAACAAAAAAGACAGGAATAACCTCATGAATATGGTAAGAATATAAATAATATGCCTCTATTTTATTAATTTGAATAACAAATTAACAATACAAAACTGTCAGTCATACATTGAAAAATCAAAAAAATCACACACAAAGTTACGTAACTGGTAACTCTTAAGCAGGCATGAGGTGTATGAAACAGAACACCCCTGTTATAACGACTGTCGTTGCCCTGCCATACAAGGATAAACAAGTTACATACATCCATATACACACCAGATGGGATACGGAGGCGATTCAGACGACGACAACGCCGACTTTGAGGCCGAACTCGCAGCTGTGATGGGGGGAGGTGCGGGGCCGAGTAAAAAGGCAAAGAAGCCAGCTCCAAAATGTTAGTTGTTATTGTTTGATGGGGTTGGGTTTTTTTGTTCAAATTATCCTTTAATAAAACCATATTTTTCCAACTTCAGTATTAGATTGGTCAATCATTGATGCGCAAGTGGAAGCTTCAATGAAAGACGATGACGATGAAATGGACGACGATATAAATGCTGCCGATGAAAATGAATTCATGGTAATTTATGACTGGAGTTATGCCCAACTATCCCTGGACCCCTGGAAACTCTGGTTACTCACTTTGTGTGTCTTAGTTTTTGTTTCCTGTTTTCCATTTTTTTGTCCTCTGTGCAGTGGTTTACAACACATTTTTAGATATCAAGAAAAGCTAAATAAATTCATGGTAATATTATGGTTGTAAAAATAGGCGGCAACCTTTATAAGTTACATTTATGGTAACTTATAAAGTTACCCCACCCCCCCTTGGGACAATACCCTCTTTTTGCTTATGGTAACAAGTTTTGTGTCCTCTTGTTTTGGGCAAAATTATTTGTTTGGTTGTAGTTGTACCCCCTATACCCCCCTGGCTGCGCCACTCGGTGCAAACTACAAACTATTCCTGCATTTTAAACACTTTTACCTGTAGTTACACATTTTATGTATGCCTGCTTGTTGGTATTACAGTAAAACCAATATTATTTACAAAAAAAACAAAGAATTCATTCTATGGTTGTTTAATTTTCCTCACTGCAGCGGTAGTTTACAACCCATTTTCAAAGAATATAAAGCGATGTGATCTACAGTTGATAAAGGCCATGTGTTTTCCCTTTGCTCTGTAAATGTTTTCTGCAAGTTGCAATATTCTAAATATACATAGGAATTATTTAGTAATATGAAATATTTAAGTCACAAAAGCCAAGCTTTATATTTTACTTTTAATTACAGTCAGAACTAAACGACTTGATAGAAGAAGAGCCCTCCCTCCTCCACCCTGGAGCTACCCAGCGTGGGAATCGATCCCCGAGCCCCCAACCTTCACAACCTGGAGGTGTATTGGAGCAATTAAAGTCAAGAAAATCAATGTACGAGCTGGCTGTCAAGAATGCACAAAGTAAAGGGGAATCTGCTAAGGTGGGGATAAGTTTTTGTAATTTTAAATGTTTAGGCTGATAAAGTTGGTAGGGAATAGTTATCATTATCACCCTGCTAAGGTACATCCTTGTAAAACTGATAACTTATTGGTTTGCCGAATAACTTATGTAGAAATTTCCAGTCTAGTTGTATAGACTAACAGCAGGGTGAAAGCTTGTTCACATTAAACTCGGGTGCTGTAACATGATATCACCCCTGTTTAAAAAGTTTGGGAGACATGTCAACACACATCTTGGCATAGGAGTATCATACAATACCTTTTTAGAAATATAATAAAATACCTATGTAAACCCTTGTATGGAACCTTATAGATTAAATGTCACCCCATACCCCTTACTAGGGATGCACATTACAGGATTTCGAATCTTATAGATTCGAATCCTTTTGTATTCGAATCTAATTACGGGATTCGGTATTCTGTTTAATGACATCATCACGCGTCATCTCATACACTATATTAACAATTTTTAAACCTTGATATTTTTGAAAAAAAAATATTTTTGTGTTTGTGGGACTTTCGAGAGTAAACGTTTTGCAACGTCTTTTCATAGCCTGCTATACGTTTCATGGGGCAAAAACTACCCAATAGTACAATTTTGGATCATTTTACAGCTGATTATCAAACAAGGCTATTATGAAAGACTCAATAAACTGACTTATGTGGGTAAAAATATTTTTTCCTATAAATGTAAAAAGATTCGAAATTCTAGATTCGGAATTCTAGATTCGAAATAAAGTATTCTAGGATATCCTAGAATACCTAATTATTCTGTACTGTGCATCCCTACCCCTTACATCCCCCTATACCCCCAGGTACGAAGGTTACAACGAGGTTCCAAAACACTCGATGGTTTGATTCGATCAGCGAAAGCGGGGAAGCCAATTAAAGAGGATGACATACCCCCTGTGGTAGCTACAGGGCAACCCCCTTCAAGTGACCCCACACCCGAACCTCAACAACAGTCACCCCTTATTGATATATCTCCCCCACAAACCCCTACACAACCCCCGATTACCCCTACGAAGGTTATAAGGCCAGCCCCACCCCTACCAACACCTTCTCCAATCACCCCTAAAGTAACCCCACCCCCAAAAGTGACCCCACCCCCAGAAAATACCACTGAATCCAAAATGAACACCGACTCTGTCAATTTCCTTGAAACCAGGAAGCACGAATACAAAACAACTGCCCTCAAAGCTAAGCATGAAGGAGATAAAGAAACTGCAATCAAATACCTGAGGCTGCTTAAGGTGAAAACTTTAATAAAAATATAATATATATATATATATATATTGTGATATATATTAATATTTTAAATTTTATACATTACTGAATTTGGTTTAGTTTTTGAAACCTAAATGTTTGAAAGGAAAGTTGTATCTTAGATAACAATGGTGTTTCATACTCCTAAATGATAATAAAATAAAAATAATTTTTAAATGTGTCTTGACTCTTTCAATTACGGTAGCGAAATTTGAAAACAAAGCAACGCTTCATGTTTCTTTCCCAATGCTTAATTTTAATTTTTGCATCCCATATCAGCTATGTGATGCTGAGATAGAAGCTGCTAAAGCTGGTAAACAAGTCAACCATGGTAGTTTCCCAGCTGCAAATACAAGATCATCAGGTAAGCATAGTGACAACAGTTTCTTAATCTTGTGTACTTGTGTATACAAGGCTTTGGGAAATGGTTGATGATAATGTTTATTTTCTAGTAGTGTCAAAGGGATCCAGTTAAAGCTGCCTGGGGATGGCATTTTATTTTACTCTAATCTTTGAAACAGAGCTGACATATTTTTTAGCACGGTTTTACACCTAAAACAGATTTTACCCTGCTGTTAGGTGTCTATACGAACAAGTAGAGCCAAAGTATATTGCATTCACCACATTAATCAATGAGGTTGCCTATGTTTGACAACTATGAGTGTAACTGTATTTTAACAATGTCACCCCAGATTTTACCCTGCTGTTGGGTGTCTATACAAACAAGCAGAGCCAAAGTATATTGCATTCACCACATTAATCAATGAGGTTGCCTATGTTTGACAACTATGAGTGTAACTGTATTTTAACAATGTCACCCCAGATTTTACCCTGCTGTTGGGTGTCTATACAAACAAGCAGAGCCAAAGTATATTGCATTCACCACATTAATCAATGAGGTTCCCTATGTTTGACAACTATGAGTGTAACTGTATTTTAACAATGTCACCCCAGATTTTACCCTGCTGTTAGGTGTGTATACAAACAAGTAGAGCCAAAGTATATTGCATTCACCACATTAATCCAAGAATTTAATAATAAAATACAAATAACATGATGTCATGATGTATATGTTACTTACTTGTATACCAAGTTAATAAAGTATATTTATTACATAGCGTTAATAACACAAGACATCCCTTCTAAAGCACCTGCTGTTCAAGTAACGTCAGTTTCAGAGCCTGCTGTCATGCAAGGTTAGCATTTCCTATATATTCACTGAAACTACTTCATCGCTGTGGTTCAGTCCTATACAGAATAATAACCATATGGAACCTAATGCTGGTTTAATCCTGAATACTATTTGAATTCGCTGGAGCTGAGCTTTCCAAACCGGCAAGTCTCTTATTAAACATAAACAAAAATCTTACTAAAACAGTGTCGAAATACGCATTACCACTTACCCCAATTACAAGAAAAAATATTTGAACATAAGATTAGGGTCAGAGGGAAATACAATTTTCAAGAAACAACCATAGCTCATAAAATCGTTGAAACCATAATAGCCATAAACTCACCCTTTTTCCCCAAGCCGCCCAAGCGACCCCTCGTGCCCCGACCACTGTGTTAGATGCTTTGGGACAAAGGATGCAAAAGTATCAAAGTTCTAGTGAAGCTGCTAAGAAGGAAGGGAATGGTAGTAAGGTAGGGGTTATTACTTATTATTAAATTATTGTAAGATATCTTGTGTTATGGCCAGTGGCGCAGCCGGAAAAAAAGTAAGGAGGGGGGGTTAATCAAAAAATTTTCAATTTTTTTTTAAAATATTTTTTTAATTATTTTTTTGGGGGTTTAAAAGGGGGGGGGGTCGCGACCCCCTAAACCCCCTGGCTGCGCCACTGGTTATGGCGTATGGCAACTTGTAGAAAGGCATCAAACCAGGGGTGGTAGGGTGGGCAGGCCAGCCTTGGAATTTTCTACACTGCATTAATTAGTAAATATTACAACCAATAAGTTAGAATTGTTTCATAGGAATGTGTGTCTAAATAGGCCTATAACTTTTCCTATTTGTCCCAGGCCCGACGAATGGGTCGAATAGTAAAGCAATACCAAGATGCCATCAAGTCAGTTAAAGCTGGCAGAAAAGTGAATTTCAACGAACTACCTGTTCCACCGGGGTTCCCTCCTATTCCAGGTATTGTAGGGATGGTTTATTCAATATGCTTCAATTGACAGATGGTGAGGTTCATTAGGTAGTGCCCAGTTTGTTGGGGTAATATACCAATTCTGCTTTCATAGAGTGCTGCACTGTGCAAAATGCCGTATACAGAAATTCATAGATAGTATAATGTGTTTCCTAGCAGGAACTTTCTGCACTGCATTAATCAGTAAACATCACAACCAATTTGTTTAAAGAAAATCTGCATCTAAATATCCCTACCTCCCCTGCATGTACAAAATAATGTGGTATATTGTTCTATATTAATCCAGGTAACACCTCACAACCTGAAGTAAATATATTAGAGCAAGCCAACGCACTAATGCAACAAGATGATGACAATGATGATCAACCACAAGCATTGAAACCTCCACCTGTTGTATGTAGTTTGTTATATACAAGTGTTAAGTATTTTTGAAAAGAAACTGGACCATAGGTGCCTTGGGTGGCAGGGTGGACAGGTCTACCTTGAGGTTTTCTGCACTGCATTAATCAGTGGACATCTAACTATCCCTGCCTCCCCTGCATTTTGATGATTTTGGCACTTATGCTTGTGTAACATACACCCCACTCCATTTGCAACCCTTAGCCAACAACCAAGAACAAGTTTTTTTAAATAGAAAAGACATTTTTATATTGTAATACGCCTGGTATCAACAGGTTATATAACACACTCAAATCTCAGGCCACCCGCAAGACCTCACCACAAAGAAGTGGAGACGCTTCAACCACCAAGAAAACCCCGTCCCCTCAACCTTCAGGTTCATCACAACCTTTGCAAAGTAAGTATATAACTAATACTATTGCCGAATGTTCTTTGCAGGGGATCCCATGCTCATCATATGGGTAACGCTAATGTGTGTCTGGGTGTCATGCCACCCTAATTTTAAAACAAAAGTGACATCATGTTTTAGCGGCCTTGCTTGTTTGCACAGACACCTAAAAATTCAAGTTAAGATTTAAACTGGGACATGCAATAAATTGAATACTGCACATTTATAACCCAAACACTATCCCGCCCCCACAGCAAAATACGAGCAGCAAGTAGCTTTCCTGGAGAATCGACAAGCAGCGTTCAAGAAAGCAGCATTGGAGGCGAAACATAAGGGAGATAGAGCGACAGCTATCGAGTTAATTAAGAAGATGAAAGGTTTTGATTCCTTGATTGAGGCTGCGAAAGGGGGAATGAAGGTCCGTGGGTTGATTGTGGTTGTTATGTTTGAATGTGGTGCTGTGGCTCGGTGGTTGGCGCGCCTATAGCCCAGTGGGCATGGGTTCAAGGCTCGCCTCGGCTACTATTGTGCCGGTATGTGTTTTGTACAAGATATTTAACGGCATTCCCTGATGGTGTCTCGGCCAGTCGACATATGGTGGGCGAAACATCAAACAAACAAACAATATAATACACTTAGACGAGAGAATTATATAAAAATAAGTTACATTAAATTTTGAAAGAAGTTACATAAATTAATTACAGCAATAAATAACCTTTATGTAACCACGAAGTTTGGTAGTTCACCAAGACACACCCTGTAGAGTGTAGACCCACGGTGGTAGATTAGAGTTAGCCCGCCACCCCTAAAGTGGGGTTGATTTTTTTTATATACCGACAAAATACTGATGAAGAATAAATGACATTCAACCCCCATAATGGCCTATAATATAGGCCAGAGTTGGCCCATTACCCCAACACTAACTTAATTCAAACCTCCAAACACAGATTGACATCAGCAAAGTTCCCCAACCACCAGCAGAGGGCAGTATTGGTGATGATGATGGGTTTGAGATGATTGACAGCCATGTGGGTGGAGCCTCTACAACGCCTGAGGAAGACCAAGCTATTTATTCAAGGATACTTGAGTCGCTGTCATCGCAAGTTAAGGTGGGCTTCTATTTCTATATATGAAGTTCTATGGCGAGGAATGTCAGAGGACCTGGGGTTTAGACCAGAGTTGGTTCATTACCCCAACATTGTATGCACATTCTATTTTATATGGGTGAGGACCCACAGTGAGGCATGCCATGGGACCTGGGGTTTAGGCCAAAGTTGTGCCATTACCCAAACATTGTATATGCACATTCTATTCTATATGGGTGAGGTTCTACAGTGAGACATGCCATGGGACCTGGGATTTAAACCAGAGTTGGCCATTACCCCAACATTGTATTATATGCCTGTTCTATTCTATATGGTTGAGGTCCTATGGTGTGGAATATCAGAAGACTATTGGAAATTCTGAATTCATAATTTACAATCTATACAATGATTAGTATAACTGAAATTGAGAAATCCATCTTACCTCCAGAAAGCCCGAGCGTACGCCCAGCAGATGACCCACGCAGGTGACGTGGCAGCAGCTGAACGATGCGATCGACTCGCCACCAACTCACAAGCTGACCATGATTATGTGAGGAGTTGTATTCGACATAAGGATCAACCACCAAGGTTCCATTATGAACAACAGTGAGTTTTTATATAGGTGTAATACTAGGAGTGTAGGGATGCACATTACAGAATAATTAGGTATTCTAGGATATCCTAGAATACTTTATTTAAAATCTAGAATTTCGTATCTTTTAGTATCTTTAAGAAAAAACGTATAAAGCCAAAATGGCCAAACCGAAACGTAAAGCAACCTTCAAGAGATGATGTATGATGACGTCGAATACTAAATCAGAATACCGAATGCCGTATTTAGTTTCGAATACAAAAGGATTCGAATCTCATGGATCCAAGTTCTGTAATGTGCATCTACAGGGGTGACATATATATATAAATTATATATATTCTGGACAATGGAGAGTTTATAAGCAACTTTTATTTTATAAGTGTAACATTGGGGCTGTCGTACTCCCATATTTCTAAACTGTAAATATAGTTACTATTATAGTGCAAACAATAAACTGATGTTGTTTCCAGAGTATTTGAGACGACCCGTCTTAACCCGGACATCGGGACGAACGAGTTGGAGTTGTTGATCGTCCAATGTATTGACTTGCATGCAGGGGGGAAAGACAAGATGTTCGTGGAATGGGAGATGCCGTTTCCTCATGTAAGTTGTTGTTGGCACATATATGGTAACTTGTAATATGTTCTTTATTACTATGATTGAATGGATGTAACTTGTTTGTCTTCATTGGGTATAACGTGGGTGTTCTCTGTTATACAACCTTTCAGGGTGATTGTTTTTTGTCTGGCCAACAATTTAGACAACCCATTAGTGACCATTGGGTTAGGGCAATTGGTCACTGATGGGTTGTCCAAACTATCAGCTTTGCAAAAAAAACAATTACCTACAAACTTAAATAACTCAAGATCTGGCACGAGGTCTATGAAACAGAACACCCATGTTATAACAAAGTCATATCCCCGCCATGCCAGGATAAAATAAGTTTCATTCACTCACAATTTACTTTTTACAGGACAACCCCATTAAAGGCCACACTGAAGAAGCCAGACCCTCACAAAGCCCTAAGTTCGAGGCCACGTTTCGCGTCCCATTTGTTAGGAAACTTAAATCAAGCCAGAGAGCGATTCGTAGCAAAGCTATTAAACTGGATGTTATTGCTAAGGGGTGAGTTATGTTTGAACAATTTGAAGACATTGTATTATATGGATGAATCTAGCTCATTTATTCTTACCTAAGTAATATACTTAATTTGTTTTGAAGCCATATCAATTGGATCAATTCGTTTTGAAGCTGTATCTTTAAAGAATAAATGTAACTTATTTATCCTCGCACGGTGGAGCAGCGCCAGTCGATATAACATGGGTGTTCTGTTTCATACACCTCGTGCCCGCTTACAAGTTACCACGTATAGAACTTATTTATCCCCAACGACAGTTGTTATAACACAATGGTAGCAGCATCGAGCCTCAAACCTGTAACCTGTGGCCTAGAAGCAAGCTTGCGATTTACTGTCCCACAGATTCACGGGATTGTATACCCCTGACTTCCTGCGCATGAAAAAGTGCCCGCCTAAGCATATGCTAATATTAATTTATCCAAAGCTTAAATATGATGTTCATATTAGTTGCTGGAACTCACACTCACAGTCTCATTAAATGACTCATATTAACTGTTAATTTACTTTGCAATCAACTCCCCTGCTTTATGTGAATTGTATTTTATTTATTTATTTTGCAACGGTTAGCTTCTCATATTTTTAAAGCACTCGCATGAAATGTTAATTACCTCACCATCAACTCACTATATCGTGTGAATTGTATTTAAGTTGATATTTATTTACATTGTAGTGGCTTTCTGCGAAGTGACAAGTCGTTAGGCGCAACGCAAATCAAACTTGCTGCGTTAGACTCACATTGTGAATTACATGCAATTGAGGAGGTGGGTTCATCTACTGTACAAGTTGATTAGGTTTTGGATCTATTTGCACAACTAGCAAGTGGATTGCCTGACTGAAAACATGTTTGCATAATTGTATATGTTTGCTTGTTTTTAGGGATATGGGATTTAGCCCACAGTTGTCCCATTACCCAAACATTGTATATGCGCATTCTATTCTATGTGGGTGAGGTCCTACAGTGAGGCACGCCATGGGACCTGGGATTTAGACCAGAGTTGTCCCATTACCCCAACATTTTATATGCACATTCTATTCTATATGGGTGAGGTCCTACAGTGATGCACGCCATGGAACCTGTGATTTAGACCAGAGTTGCCCATTACCCCAAACATTGTATATGCACATTCTATTCTATGTGGGTGAGGTCCTACAGTGAGGCACGCCATGGGACCTGGGATTTAGACCAGAGTTGTCCCATTACCCCAACATTTTATATGCACATTCTATTCTATATGGGTAAGGTCCTACAGTGAGGCACATTATGGGAACTGGGATTTAGGCCAAAGTTGCCCATTAGCCATTACCCCAAACATTGTATATGCACATTCTATTCTATGTGGGTGAGGTCCTACAGTGAGGCACGCCATGGGACCTGGGATTTAGACCAGAGTTGTCCCATTACCCCAACATTTTATATGCACATTCTATTCTATATGGGTGAGGTCCTACAGTGAGGCATGCCATGGGACATGGGATTTAGACCAGAGTTGTCCCATTACCCCAACATTTTATATGCACATTCTATTCTATATGGGTGAGGTCCTACAGTGAGGCATGCCATGGGACATGGGATTTAGACCAGAGTTGTCCCATTACCCCAACATTTTATATGCACATTCTATTCTATATGGGTAAGGTCCTACAGTGAGGCACACCATGGAACCTGTGATTTAGACCAGAGTTGCCCATTACCCCAAACATTGTATATGCACATTCTATTCTATGTGGGTGAGGTCCTACAGTGAGGCACGCCATGGGACCTGGGATTTAGACCAGAGTTGTCCCATTACCCCAACATTTTATATGCACATTCTATTCTATGTGGGTGAGGTCCTACAGTGAGGCATGCCATGGGACCTGGGATTTAGACCAGAGTTGTCCCATTACCCCAACATTTTATATGCACATTCTATTCTATATGGGTGAGGTCCTACAGTGAGGCATGCCATGGGACATGGGATTTAGACCAGAGTTGTCCCATTACCCCAACATTTTATATGCACATTCTATTCTATATGGGTAAGGTCCTACAGTGAGGCACACCATGGAACCTGTGATTTAGACCAGAGTTGCCCATTACCCCAAACATTGTATATGCACATTCTATTCTATGTGGGTGAGGTCCTACAGTGAGGCACGCCATGGGACCTGGGATTTAGACCAGAGTTGTCCCATTACCCCAACATTTTATATGCACATTCTATTCTATATGGGTAAGGTCCTACAGTGAGGCACATTATGGGAACTGGGATTTAGGCCAAAGTTGCCCATTAGCCATTACCCCAAACATTGTATATGCACATTCTATTCTATGTGGGTGAGGTCCTACAGTGAGGCATGCCATGGGACCTGGGATTTAGACCAGAGTTGCCCTAACTATGTACTTGTACATGCAAATTGTATTTTCACATGTCGTAGCATTTAACAATCACTTAATTCCAGTTGAAAGAGAATCGCAATGTTAGCGGTAAGATTGAGGTTTACGTCCGACTTCGAACCCCCCTGTCTGAGTCAGATTCCACCAAAAGTACGGAGCGTTGGTTGTTCGTGGAGCATACCAAGCGTCATTTGTCGCCCCCACATGCATCGTCGAGCAGGAAAAGCGCTTCTCCCAACCGAGCGTCTCCTAGACCGAGTGCTCGCGCTGATGACAAGAAAGTGAAGTAAGTTTGTGTGTTAGTGGCTTGTGTTTCTACGAAAGTTCGCATTTAATTTCGAGTTTGCATGAATGTGTTGGTGGGGGAAGGTTTATTGTAGTAGTGGGGCAAATACAGTTGTTATAACACGGGTGTTCTGTTTCATACACCTCGTGCCAGCTTACGAGTAACCACAAATGTAACCTTGTGAGTTTTGTTTTTCTGCATGGCTGACAATTTAGACAACCCATTATTGACCACTGGGTTGGAGCAATTGCCGTTAAGTGTCTTGCCTAAAATTACTAACGCCCACAAATCACAATAATAGTAGCATTGAGCCTTGAATCCATAACTTTTGGTCTAGAAACTGATGCTCTAACCACTGTGGCACGGCACCGGACAAATTATGATGTCCCTATATTTTGCATGGGTTGAATTGATTCCAGGTTAATTTGTTTTTGTTCAATCAAGGTTTCCAAATTCCAATTATAGCTTTCAAAACAGCACAGTAGATTTAGATCAGTTATTTTAGAAAACTCACTTTAGTTTCTGCTGTTTATCCTTCAGTGTAGCTGGAAGGAAATGAAGTAGTAGGCATTAATATAACTATTGCTATCATAGGCGCCAAACTTTCTAAAACACAGGGGAGGCAGAAATAGTTTGGTAAAAATAATAATGACTTTATTTTTCTCTATACAAAATCCTGAGAAAATAAATCTAATTTATTGGTTGTAATGTTTATAGCCTGCCCACCCTGCCACCCCAGGTTTGGCGCCTATACTAGCAACACAGTCATTACAGTGCTATGGTATGGTAGAGTGGGAAAAAATGGGACACCTTTTCATTCTATTTTCTTGTCCCTTGTGATAATAAACAAAAAACATTCAAAGAATTATAAAACCTATCCTCACGACTCCCATAAGCCGTTGTTAATTGTTTAAAACACGATAAGGATATTTTGATATTATGTGCTAAAGTTGTCTCATCTTGCCCCGCCCTACTATATGTTCATTTACATTACAGTAAGGCATCTAAATTGTGCAATGTAAGCTGATGTGTGGCAGATGTGCTTTGCAGGGATTCTACCATACTCATATTCAAGTGTATATATATATATATAGTATATAACATTAGGGGTTACTGGGGTGGCATGTTGTCTAATTTTGGAACCGAAGTTACATCATATATTTTAGCACCTAGTTTTACAGTTTAAACTAGCTTTTACCCTGCTGTTAGGTGTCTATACAAACAAGCAAAGCCAAAGTATATTGCATTCACCACATTAATCAATGAGGTTCCCTATGTTTGACAACTATGAGTGTAACTGTATGTCACCCCAGATTTTACCCTGCTGTTAGGTGTCTATACAAACAAGCAGAGCCAAAGTATATTGCATTCACCACATTAATCAATGAGGTTCCCTATGTTTGACAACTATGAGTGTAACTGTATGTCACCCCAGATTTTACCCTGCTGTTAGGTGTCTATACAAACAAGCAGAGCCAAAGTATATTGCATTCACCACATTAATCAATGAGGTTCCCTATGTTTGACAACTATGAGTGTAACTGTATTTTAACAATGTCACCCCAGATTTTACCCTGCTGTTGGGTGTCTATACAAACAAGCAGAGCCAAAGTATATTGCATTCACCACATTAATCAATGAGGTTCCCTATGTTTGACAACTAAACTGCATTTTAGAAATGTCACCCCTTTTTTTCTTAAATTTTAAAAAAACATGACACCTATGCCCTTTGTATTAATAAGTTTCTGTCCAAATGTGCCTATTTTAATTTTGTATTTTAAAACCTCATTTTAATATTTTGTTTTTCGAGATTTTTAAATCAGTTTGATTCTATTTCTATGCTTGTGAATTTCATATAATTTCTTCATTACAAATTCATTTATTTTATCTGTCATTTCTTCTGTTCGAAATATATAGTTGGGTGGGGGAAGATGGGACACCTTTAGCACAAAATATATAAATATCTTGATCATATTTTAAACAATTAACAACGGTCTATGAAAGTCGCGAGGACAAGGTTTTATAATTCTTTGAATGTTCTTTGTTTACTACCAAAATGTACGAGAAAATAGAATGAAAAGGTGTCCCATCTTCCCCCATCCTACTATAAGTGTGGAAATTGATAATCAGTGTTCAGTTATTAGAGAGCAAGTTTAGACCAGATGTATATTAGATGTATTTATTTAAACAAGGACATAACTCAAAACTGTAAAGCCAGATTTTATGTTAGACAGAAAGATGTTTGTAGAAAATTCTGTGTTGTATATAATCATAGCATAATCTTCAAAACTTATGAATGAATGAAACATAACTTATCCATGCATGATGGGGAAATGGCAGTTGTTGACATGGGTGTTCTATTTCATACACTTGTTATATAATAGAGGCAAATTCTTGCTTTTAGCTTTTAGCAAGAATCCCAGTTTTATTTTATTGAAATAATGAATATTTATATTTTATATTTCTTCCAGCATTGCCAGTGTTGATGTTCTTGAACTCGAATTAAAAGTGATTCGAGCACAAATAGAGAATTATAAGAAGAAGGGAACGTCCCCACCTAGTGGTCTGATTAACGAGGGAAAGATGGTTCAGTTGAAACTGGAATCGACGAGAAAGTTTTTAAAACAAGGAGGTAGCCATGCTAGGAAAGGTAATTTATGATGTTGGTTTATTTATATGTTTTTTTCCCATATTATCATAACGTTTTAAACTCTATATTGATCGGTTTTCACAATAATTAATTTATTTATAATTAAGTGTAATTCACCCGTTATTAAGTATATTGCATCATGAGATCATGGGTTGGAAACTATGCCATTATTTACCGTTTCCCATAAGTGGTTTTTACCTGTAGCACATTTTAACAACTGTCGTTTTGATCTCTTTTTTATTTTAATTCTTATGACCTTTGTTAAGAATATGAAACATTATGTTTTCCTTTATAGAATACATCTCCTGTTTAAAGCAGCAGTACCAGCACCTTTCTATTGAAATACAAGCTTACACCAAAAATGGAAAAAGGGTGAATTAAATATTGCATTGTATTGACATAATGTTTGGCAGAGTTTTTACCCAGAGGTTACAAGTTCAAGGCTTGACGCTGCCACCATTGTGGCTTGGTGTATATGTCCTTAATGGTAATTGCTCCAACCCAGTTGTCACTAATGGGTTTTTCAAACTGTCAGCAATATAAAAAAAAATCACTCTGAAAGTTACATGGCGGTAACTCGTAAGAGGGTACGCGATGTATGAAACTAAATACCTGTGTTATAACGATTGTCGTTGCCCTACCACACTAAAATAATTAATTCATTCATTTAATTAAACCTTTTTATTCTTGCAGGAGCAAGCAAAGTTGGCGTTAACGAAGAAAAATTATGTAAAAGCAGAATTGGACAAACTGGTTTCAGCATGAGATTTATATTGTTGCAGTTTTCAAACCAATGTTTGCTATTTCTATCATACTTGTAGGTGTTTTCCTATGTACCGCTCCCGAAACATATATAGTTCAATATCGCAGTTTAATTTTATCTAATTTTAGATATGCAATAAAAATATGTAGATGTAACATATTATACTTGTTGTTTTGTCGCAGTTTTAATATTTAAATTAAACTATTGTATTATTGTTGGGGTGGCATCAATTTAAGCAAAATTTTGTGTCAAAGAAAAAAAGGATATCCGAATCAAGTAAGTGGGCGAGCAAGTAAAACTTTTATACTAAGCGAGGGAGGTTCTATGTCATGGCACTCAAGGTGAAGGCCAGAGAGCTGTTACCCCAACACCGAAGGTGCCACAACCCATAAGTACCCCCTGTGTTAGGTCACATATTCTACCAGTGGTATTATTATCAAGCATTGAATAAAAAAAACAATTTATTTTTTCGAATGGAGTAGATAAGAACAGGTTAAATAGTGCAACGAAGAGAAGGGAATTAGCAAGACTGAGACCTGAAATTTATTAAATGTTATCTATTTAGATGTGAAAACATAACTTAACAAATCACATAATTTTGTTAATTTTTTTGAAACACGATAGCAAAGATCTGAATATTTAAAATAACAAAAAAATTAAAATTACTAATAAATTGACTGCAGTTAAAACACGCTCCGGGTAAAGAAATACCTATTCTGCGTCATTTTTAAAGAGAATTTATGTTAAATATAGTTTAAATAAACTTGTAAGTATTATGGCATGCATTACTGCGAAATTATTGGGCACGTAAATGGTCACATAGTACTGGTCCCCATTGAAAATACGTATTTCCCTAGGTGTCGCCTTTACTATATAAAGTAACGTCAACAGCTTGGGCGTCATTTTTAAATTGTTGTTTTTGCATGGTGGGTCACGTTGTTTGGGATATATAAGGTTACGGGGAAATTCTGTCTTGCTAATACAGCTATATTAACTTTATTTTTCAGGGTGTATATAAAATTAAAGAACTAGGTAAAGGAAATCATTAAAAGGGCTAACTATGCTGAAATATAGGGTAAACAATGTAAAGCAAACAGATCACGCGTTTCTCAGCCGTATCTAAGGGCGTGCCGGTATATTTAGACAGACAACTTTGGGCATAATAAGATTACGAACCCCTTTATCTGTAACTGCCAGGTACATACGAGTTATTTTATATTCTTTACCTACGTTTTCCCGTCAGCGCATATAGATGGTTAATTTTTGCAGCGTTTCTGTTTCTCATTCCGGTTTCGTAACGTATATTTCCGTGTGTGATTATACCGGTCGTTTTTTTTATTGCAGGTATGCGTTTAGTCAGCATTTCGTACTGTTAACCTGAATGCTGATTTCAATACCAATAGAAATGAATAGAAAATTTAAAAGGGATAAAGGCTTGAATAAACTCAATTGGATTTTATCTATTGCTCTCTATGTTCTTCTTTTACTGGCTTTAGTAGGTGAGTAAGAATTCAGAATAATCTAATTTTCATTCTTAAATAGAAAGTATATCAAGGAAATAATTAAGGTTTTATTTTCTTGTAATTGTAATGTATTAGTTTTGTTTCTGGAAAAAGTAGAAATTAAGCAATTGTTAATACCATGTTAATTGGCTTATTTTAAAGTCCTATTTATTTAAATGTATATTGAATGAAGGCATGGGCTAAAGTGGAACGAGGTGTATGAAACAGAACACCCATGTTATTTTTATAACAACTGTCGTTGCCCTGACGTGAGGATAAACAAGTTACATTGAATGGTTCATATTACTAAAGAACTTACATGACCAATAGCTTTATGTATTTGAATGGAGTAAAAGTATAGCCTATTGTGCAAACGGGCACATTGTGTATGAGATGGTATACCTTTGTAGTTCATTTGGTTTGTCACATATTAATTACATAGCCTACTACATAAATGTTACTATTATATTGTAGTGTATAAAAAGTAGAATATATGTGTATAATAGCAATATTTATTAAAATATTCAAGTATATATTGTTTATTAGCCCATTGTGCGTATGAAACAGAACACCTGTGTTATTATAAGCTGCCATGTGAGGGTA
The DNA here is from genome assembly GCF_009617815.1 of Ciona robusta. Lineage (NCBI taxonomy): Eukaryota > Metazoa > Chordata > Ascidiacea > Phlebobranchia > Cionidae > Ciona > Ciona robusta. The sequence goes on along the minus strand of NC_143242.1, from coordinate 7,788,083 downwards.
AATAAATAAGTTCCCATTCATGAAATAATTCTTGTATTCCAGACTGCCTCGGAATCCCATGCACTGAGGAATATAATAAGTTCTTGTGCGATAACCAACATTGTATTTGGAAAGCGTGGAGATGCGACAAAGAGAATGATTGTAAAGATAATTCCGATGAAATAAATTGCGGTACGTCTTAAATATATGGCTTGTAACTAAAATTGTCATTATTGGTAAACATATATATAGGCAATATATATTTAATGCAGTGTATTTTTTACATAACATTATAAACAAAATGTAAAAAAAATTCCGATGAAGTTAATTCAATAGGTCAATGACTCTGTAACTTTTTGCTATTATTGAAAAGTGGATTAATATTTATATTAAATCCAGTGCATTTTATTTTGTGCTAAGTATAAAATATATGTTTGATAACTATTGTTTATTGAACTGTTGGTATATTTATTTAATCAATGCATTTTTTACATAATTTAAACAAAGCATGAAAAATACTTTAGATTGGGATATAACAATTACTTTTCAATTTGTATATTTAATCCAAATATAAGATAACATAATTCAAACACTCTTTGAACACAATGGCCAAGATCAAATTAGTTAAAACAACAAAGAGAAGGAATTAGCACCAAAGTGACATTCGTTAAAACATATTAACTACTTGAGCCAAAGCGTCAAATCAAACAGCCGTCATTGTTTTGTTAATTTCCACATCTTTGCTGTTCTAGTTTATCAAATATTTAATATGTATATATTTTAATTATCACCAGTGTGAAAGTTGGTTTTCAATTTAAACTTCCATTTCCGCGTGTCTAACTGATTAACAGTCATTCTCAGAAATACTTGTTATTTTTAATCTTTGGCTGTTTATGAGATTCTAAATACTTTAAAGTTACCAAGAAAACATAAACAGGTTCAACGCATTTGAAGTTTAATTTAATGTTTCAAACAAGCATATTTAGGGTTGTTTTTATGCAGATATAACAGTTCGAAAGGGTGTAATTAGATATATCAACTTATCAAGTCATAACAGCAAGTCATAATGTGTTACTTCGTGCTCCATATATTTTATTTGGGCCTTGCTGAAGACCTGGAATTTAGGCCAGATTTGGCCCATTACCCCAATGCTGTATCTATACTGTTACTGTATAACAGCAAGTTAAATATAGTATGGTAACAAAGAGCAAGATATATAGAAAATATACAGCAAGTTACAGCAAGCTATTTTGTGTTACTGTATGTATTTGGAAAAGTCCTTTTTAAGGACCTGGAATTTAGGCCAGATTTTGCCCATTACCTCAATACTGTATGTATACTGTATAACAGCAAGTCACATACATAGCTAGTAGCTACTGCATAACAGCAAGTTACAATGTATACACTCACTATACTGTATAGGGTGTTGGTGGCGAATCCTAAGGGAACGCATGCAGTACTTACTAGGAATCACCACGCCTCCACAATACCACACATAACGTGGGGCATTGTCACAAGGCATGCAGACTATCCGGTGTTGTATGTTTGGTTTCCCGGTGTTTCTGATTGGACGATTCACATCACACGATGATGCTCAGTTACGTCACAATACGGCGTATCTGGTTACGTCACAGTCTCGAGATCGTAGATAAATACGCGACGTAAATTTCGTTGGCCGACACCCTGGTGATTCATAACGTCATTTTATCTCTTTGAATACGATAGCGAAGATCAAATTAATTAAAACAACTTGAAGAGGGGAATTAGCACTATAACGACAGTCGTTATAACATGATATGGGTAAAAACTACCTGAGGAAAAGTGCTGAACCCAACAAAACGTATAAATTACCATGTATTGAATTGTGTTGAAATTAAAACAAATTAAAAATGAAATTGGGAGAAAATGTGTGTAAAAAAAAGAATAAAAACATGGCCCATCTTACCCCACCCTACTAAATGTCTGTGAGTCTTCACCCTTGACGATTTGATTCGTTTAGATATAAGGCCTAACGCCCTGTGGCGATTAACCATACCGTACGAGTGGAACAGCAGATGTTACGCTCTGTTTAACCGTCCACAAACAAGACCCCACGAGAGTAGAACCGCCAACGTAACAGCAATGCAGTGGTTTCTGCAAAAAAAGGTTTCTTTCCATTGGTATACCATGGAGTATACAGTTTTCGACATCGTTGAAAATAATAATATATATATTATATAATATATATTAACATATTGATTTTGTTTTTTGGGGGGTAATTTTCGAAACTTCTTAACCGCGTTAAAAATATAAATTTATAGTAGGTTGCGGTAAGATGGTTCATTTTAATTCTCTTTTATCGTCCCATTTGGTTGTTAACAAAGAATTTTTACAAAACTGTACAACTGTAACCTCACGACTCTAAAAGAGGGTTGTTAATTGTTAAAAACACGGTGAGGAAAAATGAAATCGTTGTTTAATTAAATTGATCGTAACTATCGTATGCGAATGAATAAATAACATTAATGTTATGTTGTGTCCACCCTGACCTACTTTCACAACAGCTCTCACAGCAAACAATGTTTCAAACAACTCGTTTGTCTACGAAGGCGTTTGAGGTCGTTCGTTTTAATCAAATGTTTGCGCTGTCGGTTCAAAACAATCCTATTTATGGTTGCTTTATGTACCTTCTTTGCATTAAAAGTTCAAATTTAGGCTGATGAGATTCTTTTTCAATATTATAACGGGACGTTTCTTTCTTTTGCACACGTTTATTTACAATATTAGTTTTAGACCACAGTCCCCGTGAATATTCCCATTCGTGCGGCTCGTGCCCACACCGATCGTTTATTTATGAACACTTTTATTTACAATATTAGTTTAACCATTGTAAGCTATTATACGTCGGGCTATAGTATTCTTATTCACGATTTACGGGCCGTCTCTTTATGCATACTTGTTTATATTAGAAGTTCAAATTTATAGGCCGTACAGACTAAAAGACCATCCCTATTCATGCCGAGTTGTTATTCTGCGAAGTGTAGCGGCCACGATTTTTCAAAATGAAAATATGTTTTTAACCGTAAGCGTGTTTAAAGACTGCCTTTTTGTCATATTTTGTTATTTCCAATCTTCACTACCGTAACCAAAGGGCTCAATAAAAGTTGTTTCAGTGTTCTTAATATAACATATTCTTTGCGTCACTTTATAACCCCACCCTATCGAAGTCATTTTCTCCTTACGTAATGTATACTAAAGAAAATCCAGGCATGACAATAAACTTCTATTGTAACTATAACGTATTATTTTATCCCTTGGGTCACGGTTAAGGTGGCTGTACTCAGTATCCGGAATTCGTCCGTTTTGTCTGTTGTGTCCGGGTTTCGCTGCCGCATGCGGAACTCGGTAATGGGTTTGCATACGACTTCACAAGCGAATTCGCATGCTAATACGCACGCCGGATACTGTGTACAGCCACCTTAACGAAGATTGCAGTAATACACAAAAATGAAAAGAGAATAATTGGTAAAACTACAATCGTTATAAGTTTATAACACGCCTATGGATAAAACAGAACTATAAAACTTGTTCAATAAAAAAAAGATATTAATGTCAATTTAATAAAAAAAAGTATATATAGTAGGGTGGGGAAGACCGTTGTTAATTGTTTAAAACACGATCAAAAAATTTGGATATTATGTGCTAAAGGTGTCCTATCTTCTCCCACCTTACTATATATAACGCATTTCTAAAATATATTTTATACGAACACCGAATAACGTAGATATTCGTGTACAAATGACCTTACCTATGTTATTGTTCAACGTGAATAACGCGAATGTTTTGATTGAATCGTTAAATTAAAATATATTATGTGAACAAGGAAACGGTCAAAGTCACTCCGGACGCCATGAGTTATATTAGTGTATACAAATAGAAACGTAGCTTTTCCGTAGCTAAAAAATGCCTGGTAACAATGCGTCAACCCAGTGGTCACTAACAGGTTGTCCAAATTATCAGCCCAAACAGAAAACAATCACCACAAAGGTATATACGTGGTAACTTATAAACGGGCACGAGGTGTATGAACACCCGTGTTATAACGACTGTCGTTTTCCGGCCACGAGGATAAGTAAGTTACATCCATTCTTTCATATAAAAATCATGAAACTTAACTACTTGGTCAAATTTAAAATTCAGCGTAGATTTGTTTTTTAATATTTTATAAAGTACCTCAGCAATGGAAAAGTTTTTTAGTAACCACAACGGCACCATGCCCTCAGTTATCAAGTTTTTTTATGAACGAACGTGCTGTATCGTCGCTTTCTTGTAAGAATGTTCTTTGTGCCTTGTGTTGACGTATTTCTTATCATAATGACCTACAGTACCTTGTACATACGAACACATTTGTTTGTACACCGACACATGCGAGGGTAAAGTCCGAGGTTTCCACAACAATAACACGTGCGATGGTTAAAGTCTTTAATTTTATTGAACCTTCGTTTCGCGCCCTGACGATGTCTCGCCCTATGAGATAGGAAATATTTGTGTAATAAATTTGTGATCGTCCTATTTCGTAATGAACAAAATATATTTACGGAATTATAGAACCGTATCCTCACGATTTAAAATTGCGTTGTTAATTGTTTAAAACACGATTATGAAATATGGGATATTATGTACTAACGGTATCCATCTTACCCCAAAGACGCCGCGGTACTATCTAAAAGTTATGTACAAAATCGTTAAATTGCCTGACACTTTTGTTTTAAAGCTACGTTTATGGTCAAAGCGTTGGTTGGCCGGATTTTTCAGGAAACCAGTGAATTACGCGTTAGCTTCGTAATAACTGGAACAGCGCTTATATATCAGTGTAATTGCTCAAATAATGTGTATTGTTTTGTACCTAGTAATAAGTGCTATACCACATGTGATCTTACTGTAGAATTACCGTTTGGAGCTGGCTTTTTGTCATATATATATGGTGTATGATGTAACTTACTTTATCCTCGTGTAGCCGGAAAACGACAGTCGTTATAACACGTGTGTACATACACTTCGTGCCCGCTTACGAGTTACAATGTATGTTACTTGAACTTTATTTGTATGTAACTATTCGAAGAAATAAATGAGATGTTATATTAGATCGGCGAAAACTTTTTATATCAAAACACGTAAACACTTTCTCGTATCTTTACAAATCGTTATCTCATGTAAACTATGCGTAGGTCTCGCGTGTAACTACGATCAAATCATTTGCAGCAATTTGGTTTTAAATGTCTCGTTTGACGGACGGGACTAATAGACTGGGAACAGGCTACGATCTTGCACTGTTACCATGTTTTTGCCTGCGTTTGTGTTGGTATACATGGTAACTTGTAAGCGGGCACGAGGTGTATGAAACAGAACGCTCGTGTTATAACGACTGTCGTTGCCCCGCCATGCGAGGATAAATAAGTTACATTACTTAAACTCATGTCGTTTTCACCTCAAACGTGTTTTAACGACTTCTGTTTTGTATTGATTTAATGTTATATATGTGACAATGTGACCACTATGTAAACTGCAAATGTATTAAAATGACACAAACACACATATAAATCACATACAAAAGAAAGAAGGCTAATTAACACGGTATTTTGGGTTATTTACAAAAGCGTTTATGAGCATTGTAAAGGTGTTAAAACGACATACATATGCAAACAAGCCACTTCCTCTAAAAGCATGTTGTTTGCACTTGCCACCACTTTGCACTTATATGCTGTTTGTTTACAGAAAACAAGACGTGCAATGCTACTGAGCAATTTCGATGTAACAACGGACTATGTGTATCGAGACGATGGCTCTGCGACGGGGAGGATGACTGTAAAGATAATTCAGATGAAGAACCAACCATGTGCAGTGAGTAGATTACAGAAATTAATAGATAACAGATGTAACTTGTATATGGAGGGGGGGATTATTACACCATTTATTAAATAAATGTAACTTATTTATCCATATGTAGCAGTAGATGTGTTTTTAAACACATTTATCAATGACTGTATTACATTGTATTGCATTAATTAATAAATGTAAAGGGAGGGGGATGTAATAAATGTTATTCATTATTTCATAAAGAAATGCCTTGCATGGATACAATTAAGGAATGTTATTTTTAAACACATTTATTAACGACTGTATTACACTGTATTGCATTACTTAATAGATATAAAGGGGGGGGGGTGTTGTATGTTGTATTAATTAATAAATTAATGTTATTTATCCTTGCATGGTTTCAATTAATGAATGGATGAATGTAACTTATTTATCCGCATGTGTCCTTAGGCAGTACGGGTGTACTGAACTCATTTATTAATGGTTGTGTTACATTAATTAATAGTTGTAACCTGTATAGGAGTTGGTGTATTTTGTATTAATTAATAAATGAATGTTATTTATACTTGCGTGGTGGATTAGTGACCACTGGGTTGGAGCAATCATGTTAAGTGTCTCGCCCAGGGACACATACGCCCACAATGGTAGCAGCATAGTGCAAGCTATGGCAACCACACCTTGCATTCAGGGAACTGCAAGTCATTTAAAACAAGTTGTAACTTGTGTACAAACTACACTGTAAAAGTTATAATATAATAGGGTGGGGGGAAAAGATGGGACATCTTCTCATTCTATTTCCATGTCCCATTTTGTAGTAAACAAAGAACATTCAAAGAATCATAAAACTGTATTCTCACGACTCCCATATAGATCGTTGTTAATTGTTTAAAACACGATCAGGATACTTAGTTATTAAACACTAAAAGTGTCCCGTCTTCCCCCACCCTACTATATAACAAGCTCTTGCATCGCATAACTTTGTATTAACTCCATACACAGAGAACAGACCGTGCAACACAACGGGGCAAGACTTCCAATGTGCGCACGGTAAATCCTGTATTTCATCCACGTGGAAATGTGACGGTGATCGTGATTGTTCAGATGGTAGCGATGAAGTGGATTGCGAGGTAAGATGGCTTTGCTTGGTAATTATTAACTAATGTGTGTTTGCTTTTGATGGTTCTTGTTTTGAACGGAACTTAACTGTAACTGGTCTTAGCCCTTATGACTGTTTAATAACTACATGGATTATTTGTTGGTGTTTAACCTCTGTGAGGTTCAGTAACTGATGGCATATGTGTTGGATAGCAAGACACTTAACATCAATTGCTCCAACCCAGTGGTCTCGAATGGGTTGTAGCGTTCTGCATGTTGGGACAATTCTGGGCTGAGTAACCAAAGCAAAAGGCAAAAGTAAAAACTTATGTAGTAGGTTAAGCTTTTCCAAAAAGCTGGGTAAAACAACTGCATGACTTATATGTATGCTCATCAGACAAAGATAATCCTTAAGCTGGTGGAAACATCTACGTGACTTTCTCTGCCCCTACGTTATCTTACAGACATAGATATATTAGATAAGCCACCGCATTAACACATGTCTTCCACAGCAACCTACATGTTTACCAAGTGAGTTCCAGTGTAGCAACCATGAATGTATAACGAGCAGATGGAGATGTGATGGAGAGATGGATTGTGAGGATGAATCCGATGAACAAGGGTGTCCACATAAAGACTGTGCAGGTTGGGGGGTGTTGATGTTATCTTTGATTTTATATTACATAGTTTATATTTTTGCAATCATTGGCTCATTGTATCTTACACACCAATTATTTCCAGCGAATGAGTTCCGATGCAGCAGCCACCAACAGTGTATCCCCCTACCGTGGAAATGCGATGAAGACGAAGATTGTGAAGATGGGTCGGATGAACAAGGATGTCCTGCTAGACCCACACCAGTGTGAGTGTTATATTATATGCATTACATACTTAGGAGTAACACCCTTCTAAAACTATGTTAACATGTAATAATGTTAAGTTTAGGTGTCACAATGTGTCTTCGTTAATATCAATCATAAAGTTGCACATTTGTTGAGATCGCAAGTTCGCAACAATGTTTTTGGTACTTTCTAATTTTCTATTCTCAAAGGCTAATATCCTATATTCATATGCACAGGCACAATGGTGCTTAGGATAATATGTAACAACATTCTATAACCAGTGGTGACATCATATGTTTTAGCAGCAAAACGTCTTATGGTCTATTCTTTCCGTTTATCTAAACACTTTACACACAACACTGACTCACAACCAATTGTCCACTTTTCCCATGATAACTTGATATCTTTTAACATAATGTTGGAGGGAAATTAGTTTGAGGTTAGCAACTCATTTTAGGATCAGCTTACAATGTAAACAAACCCGTTTGGCCCTTAGAGGAAAGAGCCACGGAAATTTAGAACATTTTAAATAAATTTGTGAGTTCCAAAAGAATTCTCTAAAAACCAGTGTTAAGAAAATGTACTTATTTTAAACATAATTCTGACATTAATAATAAATACAAAATGAGAATAAATTAAATATAATCCTAATACATTTTATGTTGTGTATAATTTTTTTTTTAAATATCTGATTACTGATTTTAAATTTGATACGCCTACACGTAAACTTTCGTACATGTTACTTACGTGTTACTGTTTTAAATTGTGTGCTTACTTGGATCAGTGCTGCATATAGTAGTAACAACAGGTAAGACTACACTGTTAGTGTAAGAATACCAGGAAAATCATTTTATTAACTACAATATTGCATTTGACCCGGTATGTCCATCAGATGCTCTTGTATGGAACCTAATTTTAAATAGGGTTTTTATTTTGTCATTCAGTTATTGTAATAAAATTAGCATTTTAATAACTACAAGTATTTAACCCAATGTATCCATCAGATGCCTCTTTTACAAAACTTATACGGAAAAACAGAATCTTAAGATCGATTTTAACTTCAAAAACTATATGAAAAACTCTAAAAAAAACTATTCCTAGGAGTTTTTGTTTGTTCTTTGTAACAAACAAAAGCATTTTTTTGCAGTTTTTTTTGTAAATTATATATATACACAGACACAGTGGCGCAGCCACGAACCCATTTTAAACCCCCAAAGTGTCACGAACCCCCCTATTTTAAACCCCCCCAAAAAAAATTATTTAAAAAAAAATATTTTTAACATTTTCTGATTACATCCCCCATTATTTTTTTGGCTCCGCCACTGTGTGTATAATATATATTTTTTTAAATATTTATTTAGTTATTTTTTCCATCCACCCTCTGTTACACAGATGCCCCGCTGGTTACTTCTCATGTCAGTATGGTTTCCCTGCTTGTATTATAAAGACCTGGAGATGTGATGGTGAACCTGATTGTAGTGGGGGGTCTGATGAACATAACTGTTGTAAGTTTGCTTCGTGGTTTTTGGGTTATTTTTTTTAAATAAATGAATAAATGAAAGTTATTTATCCTCGCGTGGGGGGCAACAACAGTCGTTATAACACGGGTGTTCTGTTTTATACAGCTCTTGCCCGCTTACAAGTTACCATGTATGTAACTTTGTGGGTAATTGTCTCTGTATGGCTGACAATTTAACTATTTTAATACAACTTCAGTACTTTGCTGTTAAACAAGTAAAAATCTTACGTTAAAGTTTAGCACAAGCGTTAAACTGTGAACGTACTTTTAATTTTCCAAACTTTTATCTACATTGTAATATATTTACATAATTGAAAGTCAACGCTGGCCAATTAAAACTGAAACACTTTCACTCACAGCCACGGTGAACACTGAGTGTCGTAACGACCAGTTTGCGTGCGACATGCATCACTGCATTGATGTTAACCTTGTATGTAACGGAGTGAGAGATTGCAATGATGGAGCTGATGAACTGCAGTGTGAAGGTAATGAACCAGTTGTTATGTATACGGTTTAACGGTTACATATATTATATATGGCAATTTAATAAATGCTTTTTTTTGCAATGAATTACAATGTGCAGCCGTGCAGGTGATGAACCTTCTGCTATGTATACGGTCACATATAACATATTAATATATATATTTTTTTTGCAATGAATTGCAATGTGCAAAGAATGGATTTGTTGCCAAGTATATAGTCACATATATATATTATATACGGCAATTTTTATTGTGTTTTTTTTAATGAATGAATGACAATGTGTAGGTTGGTGATTTGTTTGCCACATTTCATCTTATGCTGTTGTTGTATATGGTACCATATGTGGCAGTTTTATAATGGGGTAATTAATGTGAGAAATTACAGGGTACTTTTTGTTGCTGCAAAACCAAACTAGTATTTTGTTGTTGACAAACGCCATTTTATATTCTTTAAAAATTAGTTGTTCAACCAGTTCTTAATCAATTTGACGGATTCGTTTTTCAAAAAAAGATAGTTTTTTTTTTAAAGCCTATTTTTTTAATAATTTTTTAATAAGAAATAGTGACAGACCCATAAACGTATACCTATACTCTAACAAGCTCCTAATGTTACACGTATCTACTTCTACAGTCACTGATTCCCCACCCAACACCCTCAATTTGCTCCTTTACCCCCACAGGCCCCTTATGTTACATCAAATATTTATAGAAATGTAATATTTTACCATCCTGCACCCCTTAGCCCCCTATTGTTACCCCTAAATTACATATTACCCCCTAAATTAACTCCTTTACCCCCACAGGACCCCTAATGTTACACCTAAATTACATATTACCCCCTAAATTAATTCCTTCACCCCGCAGGACCCCTAATATTACACCTAAATTACCCCCGCAGGCCCCCCACCAACGTGCAACCCCCTCCATTCCTTCCAATGTAAAGATGGTTCTTGTATTTCTAAAGCAAAACTATGTAATGGAAGACATGATTGTCCGCAAGGTGATGATGAAGTGCAAGGCTTCATGAAATGCAGTGAGTTTTCGTGTTAGACCACATAATATACAGTGATGTATGAAATACATCTTATGCTTACTTTTTACGTTTAAAAAAAAATGTAAACAAAAGTTGCCAGAGTAAAAAAAATTTTTCAAGTAACAAAAAATGCAAAACTGGTTGTCCAAAAACCTTTGTCGGAACTTTTATTTGAACAATTCGTTCCAGCTTCACATGTGTTGCATTGGTCCTATAATGTTTTCACATAAGTTTAAATTTCCGAATGTTTGTTTCATGTTGCCAAAATGTCCTACAATATTGGTCTGCTGGTGTGCTGTCTTATTTTTTCTCACCCGTTATCGTATTTAGATATTTTTATGTTCATTCCAGACTTCAATGAGTGTAATATGAACAACGGTAATTGCTCCGGGACTTGTATTAACAAGAGATATAGTTATACATGTTCGTGCCCACCTGGGTATAAGCTTGATGATGATGGCCTAATGTGTGACGGTGAGTGATGGATTGTGTTTATGTTTATACCAGGAATCAGTGGCGCAGCAAGGGGGTTTTAGGGGGTCGCAACCCCTTCCCCCCTTTTAAACCAAAAAATAAAATAATTGAAAAAAAAAATGAAATTTTTTGATTAAAACCCCCTCTAATTTTTTTTCTGGCTGCGCCACTGCCAGAAATTATCATTTATATAGTCTAGGGCTGTGGCGCAATGGTTAGAGAGCATGATATTAGATGAGAGGATACAGAGTTTAAGGCTCATAGCTGCCACCTTTGTGTGTTTCTATGTATACCAAGTTACTCTGCCATAGTGGTTAGATTTCTCGCCTCTAGACCAGAGGATTCTGGTTCAAGACTTGACGCTGCCACCATTGTAGGGGTGTGTCCTTGGCAAGACACTCAGCGACAATTGCCCCAACTCAGTTGTCACCAATACGTTGTAGCACCCTGTGTGTTGGGATAATAGACCACCACCAAATCTGCTTCACTCTAGGATCCACCTATATACAATAGAATGTGCATATATAATGTTGGGGGCTTGGGGTAATAGGCCAACTCTAGCTCAAATATATTTACATAAACAGAATAGAATTCTATTAGAAATCATTTATGTTTGTTGTCAAAAGTTTAAAAAAGAATCTTGCTCTAAACTAAACCCTGCCCACACTTAGACATCAACGAATGCCTCATGCGACCTCCTGTTTGTGGGGAGATGGCGCAATGTATCAACATGAAGGGAACCTTTAAGTGCGTTTGCATGCCTGGGTTCAAGATGGAGTACGGAAGGTGTAAACCTACAAACCATGAAGCTGCCACTAATGCTAACTTTGTGTCGCTTGTGTTCTCAAATAAAGTTGATATTAGAAGGCTAAGGGTCCACACGTAAGTAGGAGAGTATGTTTTATGATTATAGCAAAGAGATAGAAACTGATAGCAAATTGTTGGTGCAGTACAATTAACATTTTATAACTTATTAATATAAGAAAACCAAGGCCCATAGCCACACATATGTTTGTATATAAGGTATGGTGGGGTAAGATGGTACAAACATATATAAGGTATGGTGGGGTAAGATGGTACATACATATATAAGGTATGGTGGGGTAAGATGGTACAAACCTATATAAGGTATGGTGGGGTAAGATGGTACAAACCTATATAAGGTATGGTGGGGTAAGATGGTACAAACCTATATAAGGTATGGTGGGGTAAGATGATACAAACCTATATAAGGTATGGTGGGGTAAGATGGTACAAACCTATATAAGGTATGGTGGGGTAAGATGGTACAAACCTATATAAGGTATGGTGGGGTAAGATGGTACAAACCTATATAAGGTATGGTGGGGTAAGATGGTACATACCTATATAAGGTATGGTGGGGTAAGATGGTACATACCTATATAAGGTATGGTGGGGTAAGATGGTACGGTAAGATGGTACATACCTATATAAGGTATGGTGGGGTAAGATGGTACATGTTTCCATTCTCTTTTATCGTCCTGCATGGAAGTGGACAAATAATATAGAATAAAGTAACCTGATTCTAACAGTATTATCAAGGAGCAAGGTTTAAAACTTCTGTCGTCAAAAAAACTAAAAGTTGTTTTTCCATCTACAGTGATCATACCACCAAGTTCATGACGGTACTTGCCAACCAATTAAAGCACGCTGTGGGGTTAACACTTAACGTCAAACGTCGCAAAGTTTTTTGGACGGACTTGAGAGATGAAAGAATAGACAGGTAGTGTAGCATGCTTTTATTACTTGGTTATTAACTTTATTTTGCTTGTTTTTGAAGCCACCACTGATATATAGCAAAGTCGCAGTAGTTAGCACGCAGACTAGAGGATACTGGTGTAGTATAAAAAAAAGTTACATATGTATGTGGAAACTTGTAAAATGGGCATGCAGTGTATGAAACAGAACACCTGTGTTATAACGACCGCGTTGCCCTGCCATTCGATAATAAATATGTTACATACGTGGTAACTCGGAAGCGGGCACGAGGTGTATGAAACAGAACGCCCGTGTTATAATGACTTTTATTCCCCCGCCATTCGATGATAAATAATATGTTACATACATGGTAACTCGGAAGTGGGCACGAGGTGTATGAAACACCAGTGTTATAGTGTCTGTCGTTGTCCCGCCACGCGAGGATAAATGAGATACATTCATTCATTATACCACGTTAATTATTCTCAAAGGAGTAGAAAGCAATTGGGACGTCCCTCTTTGCAGAGACCTCCTGTATTGGAACAATCTCGCTTGTACAGGTTTGCAGGAATGCGGAATCCCTGTTAACTAATTCATCATCAAATTATAAAAATTTACATCACAAAATAAATCAAAAAAATCAGAAAAATTTTAAAAGTTTAATTTTACAAAAGGCTTGAAAATGATTTGCATTTAAAAATGATCTGATTTGTTGGAAATTTTATAATCATAGAATAAGATTAAATCAGCAATCATAAGAATTGTAAACTTCACATAATTCAAAATTTATAAAAAAATTCTGTGCGATTATGTAAATGTATATATTTATAGGTTAAAACATATTTGGAGCTGTGGCATAATGGTTAAACTGGTAGAAAATATCTTTCACACTTTTGTTAAAATAAACTGTTTTAAAATCTTTATATCTATTCAATACAGTGAAATTAAAATTTAAAACAGAAAGAGTTTATATTATATTAAAATAATTTATAATCTTTGATTTAGTAATTGCACTTATAAAATTTAATAAATTGGTGTAAACTGCTAGTATGATAAAGTCTTGTATTTTAAATCAATTACACAACATACCAGCCACAAGCAACATAATGTCAACAAATCAAAACATTGAATTAGTTACGCAATGTTTGGATGTTGCTTCCACAAGGCGTATTGAAACTTGAAACTAATTTTGTAAGAAGATGTATATTTTGTATTAATTTTCATTGAATTCCCAGTGTTCCCAGTTAATTTTCACTCCTTATTATTCCCCAGTGTTTCCATGGATAACCTTACATCAGTACAAACAGTGTTGAGTGACAATGAGGTTCGGAGCCCCATCTCCCTTGCATTAGATTGGGTTAATGATCATCTTTACTGGGTGGACTTCTCCCTTGGAACGGTATCAGTAGCTTACAGTAATGGATCGTGGCCGACCACGTTGAAGACCATGGAAGGGATGTCCGTGCGATCGGTGGCCCTTCACCCAGAGGAAGGGTGAGTTTATAAGATTTCTATGATGTGGTATTGTTGCAGGGTATTCCCCCCAAAACTGCAGAAAACTTTTTAACAAGGGCGGACACCAGGTGTATAAAACAGAACAGCCATGTGTCCGTGGAATAACGACCGTCGTTGCCTCACCATGCGAAGTTACATAACATTCCCTCATTAAAAATAGTTTTTTTTACAGCTATTCATATTAAAATATGTATGCGGGCATGAAGTGTAGGAAACAGAGCACCCTTATTATAATAACTGCCAGTGCCAAGCCATGTAAGGATGAATAACATTCACCCATTAAAATCATTTTCACAGCTATATGTTCCTGACCGCAGCCAAATCCCGACAATGGTTGATTATGAGATGTTCAATGGATGGGAACGATTGCGTTGATATTGTGAAGGAAAATATAAAGGAACCAACTACGTTAGCAATTGGTGGGTTGGGTTCTGTTATATAGGAGTTGCTGTTACCCCAACATTGTGTATGCACCATCTATTCTATATGGGTGAGGTCCTACATTGAGGCACGCCATGGGACCTGGGATTTAGGCCAGAGTTGGTCCATTACCCCAACGTTGACGAAACATTAAATAAAGTTATCGTTTAATATTAGTTTTGTTTTTTCCTGATTTTCCATAAAAACTTGTCTTAAAATGCTGTTTTATTTAATTATATACAGTACATTTATGGGGAAAAAATTAAATAATTTTATTTTCCTTCAAGATTACAGTGAGCATAGATTATTCTGGGCGGATGCAAAACTAAACATAATTTCCTCAAGTGACTTTGATGGCAGCAACCAAAAGATTGTCCTCAGCGTGTATAACTACCTCCAGCACCCATTCGGGATCGCTATCTGTATGAATGAAGGTGAGTGATTGAATGGTATTTGTTTACCGCGTATGTAACTTATTTATCCTCGCATGGCGGAGCAACAACAGTCGTTATAACACGGGTGTTCTGTTTCATACACCTCGTGCCTGCTTACAAGTTACCACGTATGTAACTTATTTATCCTCGCATGGCGGAGCAACAACAGTCGTTATAACACGGGTGTTCTGTTTCATACACCTCGTGCCCGCTTACAAGTTACCACGTATGTAACCTATTTATCCTCGCATGGCGGAGCAACAACAGTCGTTATAACACGGGTGTTCTGTTTCATACACCTCGTGCCCGCTTACAAGTTACCACGTATGTAACTTTGTGGGTAATTATTTTTCTGAATGGCTGATAATTTGGACAACCTATTAGCGACCACTTGCTGTTAAGTGTCTGTTTGTCTCACCCTTAAAATAAATACATCGATATTTAAGTTTCTCCAGTTCAATCATCCTAATTTTCCCCATATTACACCAGACTTCTACTAATTTTACCCCCATACACTTTTGTGCTTATTATATCAACATTAACCCAACAATATTACCCCCGTTCTAACCCCCACCCCCACAGTATACTGGACCGACGTCCGGGCCCACCGAGTGTTGAAATCAAACAAATGGACGGGAGACAACGTCACGATCATCGACAAACATTTACATTTCCCAATGGAAATACAAATTGATCATCCCAGCACTCAACCTAACAGTAAGCGCTTTTGTTTGTTGTTAGCATTTTTATCAACATACATTGTTGATATTACAAACAGTAAGCTATTCTATTTGTTGCTTAAAACCTTCAATCTAGACCAAAGTTAGCTAATTACCTGAAATGAGATTGGCCCATTACCCCAACATATGCTATTTTAGCCTATTTTATAAGATTGAGGTCGTGCACTATAGCAAGGCATGCAATGAGACCTGAGATTTAGGCCAAAGTTGGCCCTACCATATTTACATAATGTTGTATTCTATATGGGTAAATGCTTGTTAAGAACCTAGGATTTAAGGCAAAGTTTTACCCCACATAATATACTTCATAGTACATAGCGACCCCTACCAGCTCCTAATTATAGATAGTGCCATAAACAAAAATGTTCGTGTCCACAGTCTTATTCTAATATATTTATCATCCAGTGATGAACCATTGTCATGATCACCCTTGTCAATATATGTGCATACCCCTACCTGTGGGTGAGGTGGGGAGATATAGGTGTGTATGTCCTGATGGTTATGTTGAACAGGGTGGATGTGTAAAAGGTGAGTGTTTACTACATTGGTTAGTATGTTTGTGTATGGGTAAAGGGTTATGGGTTCAAAGCTTGACGCTGCTACCATTGTGGAAGTGTGTGTACTTGTGTAGGATACTTGGCAAGAAATACTTTAACCCAGTGGTCACTAATGGGTTGTCCAAATTGTCAGATGTATCAAAAATAATCACTAACAAAGTTATTTTCATGGTAACTCGTGAGCTGGGCACCATGTTACTGTGTTATAATTCCTTATGTATACAAAGTGTTTGGGTTTCAATTTGAATATTGTGTTTCTGTGCACCCCCCTGTTTTCATTGTCAGACATGAAATCAGTTTTTGATTCATAAAAATCTTTGGTTGCTAACCTAACAACAATTTGATTAAAAAATCCCAGTTAGATTTATCCAATATTTGAGCTAGTTATTCTCATATTATAAATGTTTTATCTGCTCCTAAGATTCGCCAATAATTGTCAACATTTATCAGCATGGTTTTATACAGGCAACTTTTAACACACATTCCATTAATTACATAAACCACTTAAACCATCTGGTATAAAAAACGTTTCCGACATTTTGTTCTTTTGATGATAAAGTTGTTTTAATCGTTGATTCAACATTTCGTTGATAAAGATGTTTCAATCGTTGATTCGACATTTCGTTGATGAAGTTGTTTCAATCGTTGATTCGACATTTCGTTGATGAAGTTGTTTCAATCGTTGATTCGACATTTCGTTGATGAAGTTGTTTCAATCGTTGATTCGACATTTCGTTGATAAAGTTGTTTCAATCGTTGATTCGACATTTCGTTGATGAAGTTGTTTCAATCGTTGATTCGACATTTCGTTGATAAAGTTGTTTCAATCGTTGATTCGACATTTCGTTGATGAAGTTGTTTCCAGGATTGTAAAAGTTGTAAATCCGGACGGTGATCGTTTAATTTTATTGAAAATCCGGACGTAATATGTTTTACGTGCGTCTGACACCCAAGCTACCAAATCTTGTTATAAAGCGTATTACTGACTATCACCACGACACCACAGTCTAGTGCGGGCGCCTGTGCGATTGTTAAAGCTGCGATCTAATGTTTTATGTTCGTCGCGTGTTCGTAATAATCAGCTAACGAAGTCGCTCGAGTAACAAACATTGCCGTGCTGCAATTTGACATTTTGCGCTTAATTGTTACGTCACATGTCTTATTGCAACATAACTATTAACTATGACGTTTCATTACGTAACAATCGGGAGGAATGCCCACTGCCCAACGAACCACGAGATCGAAACATCATGTATGAGCGTCACCTAACAAATGAAGCAATCGTTGTGAATTTATTCTCGTGAAAAATGACGTAATGAAACTCTGGTTCTCGTGCGGTGCCAAAGAAAGATGTTTTTTGGCTTCTGTCCAAGCTCAGCCGGGAAGATACTTTACTTTGTAATATCATATTACAATTTGCGTTGGTTCCAATTTACTGATAGCGTCGCTCCTCGCTCTAATATTTGCACTAATTAAAATTCACATAAACGCAATTTACCTGCATTTATTAAAGTTCAAACTATTCTTTGTTGCTTGCTTAAAATTATAACAGGAATAAAACAATTATACGAAATATAGAAGCACATAAACCACAATTAGTTTCTAAAATTTTAATAGTTTATCAAAGGTATTATGACGTAATCATCGTTATATTTTTAATCCACGATGAACGTGCGTAAAACTTTTCATTTGTTTCTACCGATTTAGATACGTCGTTTTAATAAATGTAATATTATTTTAAATTCACCACATAAAGGTTCCATGTGACATGATTTGTGACAAAATAAGTATAGTAGGTGTTAGGAAAATGCATTTTTTTAAATGTTTGCACGAACCGTTTCGTCATTTTAGCTATTCGCCGTGTTCTCGCAATGTAACTGATGCGGTTAAAATAGAGCGCACGTTTATGTCGCCAATAATTACGGAACAAAGAAACCAAAGAGTATATTGTCGGCCGAACGTAAGAAAGTTGATTTTAATATAAATAGGATTTATTTCTACTAAACAAATCCGGACGTTTTTCGACGATCCGGACGGTGACATTATCACCGAAAAAGGGGTATTTTTACAATCCTGGTTGTTTCAATCGTTAATTCGACATTTCGTTGATGAAGTTGTTTCAATCGTTGATTCGACATTTCGTTGATAAAGTTGTTTCAATCGTTGATTCAATATTTCGTTGATAAAGTTGTTTCAATCGTTGATTCGACATTTCGTTGATAAAGTTGTTTCAATCGTTGATTCGACATTTCGTTGATAAAGTTGTTTCAATCGTTGATTCGACATTTCGTTGATAAAGTTGTTTCACTCGTTGATTCGACATTTCGTTGATAAAGTTGTTTCAATCGTTGATTCGACATTTCGTTGATAAAGTTGTTTCAATCGTTGATTCGACATTTCGTTAATAAAGTTGTTTCACTCGTTGATTCGACATTTCGTTGATAAAGTTGTTTCACTCGTTGATTCGACATTTCGTTGATAAAGTTGTTTCAATCGTTGATTCGACATTTCGTTGATAAAGTTGTTTCACTCGTTGATTCGACATTTCGTTAACAAAGTCTTGCAGGATTGCAGATAAAACATCTGAAATACACTGCGTTTATACCAGATAAGCCGCTGAAGGATTAATTACATTATACCTGGTTCATAAGTAACAGAACTTAACCATCATTAAAAGTGATTGCCACAGCATGTTAACGTACCATGTTACTATGTGGGCAGCTCACTAACATTTAACTTACCCCAAAGTATGTTCCATCCACAGTTGGTAAACCTACTGATTCAACGAACCAAATAAATAATCCAAACACCCAACACTCTGACGTTCAAACTTTAGGTTATAAAACATTTTTTGATAGCTTCTTTTGCTTTTTTCACCCTTTTTTTATAATTTGCACGACTTTGGGTGTTTTCTGTTTTCTAGTTTCCTGCAGCAAATTTAAACCTTAGCTAATGCTTTACTAGCTGTGTTGGTCATTGGCTTCACGTTTTTTTAATTTTCATAAAATTGGGGTGACATTGTTTTTTTTCTGACAGCGACTATTAACTATTTATTTGAATCCATTAATCCTAATTGTGTTTGGGACGATAAAAAAGAATAATAACATGAACCATGTTACCCCAACCTACTATACACATATCATGGTAGTAAATTGGTGAATGGCCTTCATTTCTTTACCTTTTCTTCCCCTACTGCATGTCTCTATTCAAGTTGTTGTTTTTTTTTTTTTTTTTTTTTTTATTCTTTATGGGTGAGGTCCTTGTCAAGGACCTGGGATTTAGGCCAGATTTGGCCCATTACCCCAACACCCGGAAAAGCCCATTTAAGTCTTTTTTGCGTGCGGTGCCGCGACACCGCATCGCAGTCAGACGCGTATTGTTGGCACCATTTTTTTATCCTCGTGTGCTTACGAGTTACCATGCTTTTCAACTTTGTGTATGATTTTATTTGATATGGCTTACAATTTAGACAACCCATTAGTGACCGCTGGGTTGGAGCAATGTCCGTTAAGTGTCTTGCCCAAGGACACATACGCCGATCAGTGGTAGTACCGCTGCCGAGCACCGAACCGGGGACACTTTGGTTTCGATGCAAGCGCCTAAACCACTGGGCCACGGCGCCGGACAAGTTGTTGGTTTATACATTGCATGCTTTCAAATTCTCACAAATAAATAATTTAACTCCAATTTGAATTTACACAATTTCTCGAAACATTGATATAATGGTTCCACCCCAACATTAACCCCTTGTTATCCCACAGCCCCCACCACCACCACCACAACCACAACGGCTTCCACCATAGCCACAGCTGTAGTAGGAATGTCAAGCGGGACTAAGATACTGATTGGTGTAACTGTTGTTGGTATGTACCTCCTGTTTATATGTTGTGAATATTTTAGTAACATATTTTTTTATAGGTTAATTTTTTTGGTAAAAAGCTTTTTTTTATGGTATCTGTTTTTTCATAGTATGCATTATATTGTAAATTTTCAATAATTCATTGGATTCTGTATTTATATTTTTTTCAATATTTTTTTGGTATTTTTTCTAGTTTTACAATTTTTTCTAACAAAAATATATTTTCTTTTTTTTACGATTTTTTCCTTTTTTCGTGATTTTTTATTAATTTTATTGCATTTTTTTACACCTTGTGCCCGCTTACAGGTTACAATGTTTGTAACTTCCTGGGTTAATATATTTCTTTTTTTTTTTCGTAAGTATCTGTCAATTTAAACAACCCATAAGTGACCACTGGGTTGAAGCAATTGCCGTAAACTGTCTTGCCCGATGTCACATACACCTACAATTATCTGTAAGATTACAGTTCTCATCTCTAAACCAGAGGTTACTGGTTCAAGCCTTGACCCTGCCACGTTTGTAGGCGTGTGTCCTGGCAATCTCAATTATTCCAACCCAGTGGTCAATAATAAGTTCAATTTTCTTAAACTAAACAAGTTCATGAATCAGAACACCCGTGTTATAACAATTGCGGTTGCTACGCCATGCGAGGATAAATAAGTTACATACGTGGTAACTTGTAAGCAGCATGAGGTGTATGAAACAGAACACCCGTGTTATAACGACTGCCGTTGCTCCGCCACGCGAGGATAAATAAGTTGCAATAATTCGATTATTAAAAAATACAATTTTTGCCCAAGTTTTTGTCCAACCACTTCTAAGACCTAGTTTGCCCATATTTCAACATATCAGTAGAGCCACAAACTCACTCATTTCCCTCCACAGGCATCCTTGTCCTGCTCTTCTTCATAGCATGCGGGGCATTACGTTGGTACCAGCGTAGATCTCTACAGCTAAGCATGCACTTCGATAATCCAGTGTATAGGAAGACCACCACGCATGGAAATGAGGAGGATGACCATCGTGTAGGAATTCCCAGGAGCGCATCCCAAGCTCATCTCATCTCTAATGAAGAGTTCGACGACCCGGAGAGAAACGAAGAAGTTTCGGTCGATGTTATTGTTGGGAACGGTCGCCCACAGAATACTTACAGACCAGTGAGTTGTTGTTAAAGGTTTTATTCAATATGGGTGAGGTCCTTGTAGCCAGGTTAGTGTGGGTTCTATTTATTTCAAGTCGGGCCTGTATTGTATAGAGACGACTAAATTCCCTGTTAAGAAAATGTTAACATATTTCCCAGTCACATTTTGTTTTTTTTACATTTTTTTTTTCACTTGTAGAATCAACCCCCCAAAAGAGTGAATGAACAGTATGGTTTAAAAATCAATCCCCAAAACATTTTCAGATTTATTCATGTTTCGCAGTTTTTTTGTAAAATATTTATTCCGTGTTTGCTTGTAGAATCAACCCCCAAAAAGGGCGCATGGTTTAATGTTTGGGGCAGAAGGGCTAATAAAGTTTAGAATCTAAATCTGTAAATATTGCTTTGCAGTTGCGCCAGATGTCAATGGAGGACACAATTTCCCAAAACTCATTGGGAACGTCTGACATCAGAAACCTTGTGTCATAGCAAAGTTGTGGTGGTAATATCTCTGAGTGCTGTAGCATCATCATATTGATGGTATCTTGGTCTGATCCCTGCAGTGAAGTTAGCGCAATGTTGGGAAATACCGAACCTTAACTTAACCCCTGACAAATTAACTGTGTCTCGTAATTTAAAGCGTCAGGTTTTAACAACTACAGCCCTTTATGCAATCACCTTTTCCAATTTAATTTCTGGCGCTATTTTTGAGGCTTTGATTGTCTGGATGCATTCGTTGGTACAAGTGACATGTTTTTAATTTCAAAGCGAAATTTCCTGACGAGTGTTTTTTTTCATTATTCAGTGCATCAAAATATCATCTTTTATTTATTTTATGTTTTTACATTTCGTCCTGCAACAACTAAAACAACCTCTTCACAAAAAGCAGTCAACTCAATCTAAGTCTTAAGTTCCGTCATATAAGCCGGTCAGTATGTCATGTTCCTGTCATTTTAAACGCACGCTAATGTTGTGCAGAGTTTAAGAGTGTATTT
Source organism: Ciona robusta (assembly GCF_009617815.1). NCBI lineage: Eukaryota > Metazoa > Chordata > Ascidiacea > Phlebobranchia > Cionidae > Ciona > Ciona robusta. The sequence continues at coordinate 7,765,423 of NC_143242.1, read as the reverse complement.
TTTACTGTGTTTGTAACGTGCAAACTAATCTGTTATAAACGCGACGCGTTTTTTTGCTTTTAATAAACTATATTGTATTCTTACTCTCATGTGCTTCATTTTCTTCTAGAAAGCAGAATAAGATTACCAGAAAGTGTGTCAATCTACTGTAAATATAAACATACCACAAGCTAAATGGTGAAGGGCTAACTCTAACATGGGTGGCTGTATCTTTTCACCCGGTGTAGTGGTTAAAGTTGTAATTACTGAATGATATTCCAATCTATATGGGTGAGAATTGAGATCCTACAGTGTAGTACACCATGGGACCTGGGATTTAGACCAGAGTTGGTCCATTACCCCAACATTGTATATGCACATTCTTTTCTATATGGGTGGGGAACATTAAGGACTCTGGTTTAAAACTAGAGTTTGCTAATTATCCTGACAACCAGATTTCTACACATGTTAGTAGTAACAGCATCATAACTGAAGGATACCGGGTTCAAACCTGTCTGTTGCTACCTGGGATCACCAAGTTTTGTTTGGCATGATTATATCACTGTGACATAACAGCAAAAGGTATGCCTGTATTACCCCACTTGGTTATTCCTGCAATAAAGCACATATGTTGTACATTTCTGTATTAAAAAAACAAGGACACTTACAGGCTAAAGCTCTGTAAGATTGGAAACAAGAAACAAACGAGAATGCCACGCTTAATACACTAATTACACTTTGTACACGTTACCCACAAATACATTTAACTAAATCTGTGAATCTTTTAGTGTTTACCAATTTAAATGGTGACTTTATAATATTGTATTGTTTGTAGGTTGTCCAAACACACTGAGGCAGTAAAATAAAATGGTAAAACAAATTTAAAATACTTACCTGATTTGAAAGTGAATAGAATATTAATTACTCAACTAATTTACTGGGGTGGCATAAAATCACACCATGTACAAGTACATGGGCACCATGATTATACATTACAAGTTAAGTCGCATTATATTAAGGTGGGGGCTCCGTGTTTGTGTTTTCATCTGCAGCAGCTGGTTCTTTGTCCTTGGTACCCGCGTTTACAGCAGCTGCTGTGACTGCAGCACCGTTTTCGAGACCAGTAAACACGAGTTTGAATCTGTGATAAACCTTATCCGATTTGTCCATGATTTTTTGGCTTGCTTTGTACCTTCGTATCTTTTTCACAGTAGTAACCAGCGACTGGCATTTCTTAAGCAGAGCAGCAGTTATGGGTATCTGGTCAATTAGGTCTAAAATCGCAAGCGCTTTTGTTATATCTGGATTCTCAACGGTCAACGCTGTTTTTAGCTTTGTTTCGTAGATTTCCATCTGCTGTTGTGGTTGTAATTCACCAGTGACAGCTGACACTTCAGCCACAGGGCTTGCATCTTCTTTCACTTCTTCAATTTCTTCTTCGTTTTCAGACGAACTTGGGGTCTTTGTTACTTTCCGTTTAACTGGCTTTGGGGCTTCTGGTTTCGAGTGTCGTTTCTTCTCGTGTTTTGACTTCTTTTTCTCTTCACTTCTCGACCTCTTTCTCTCTTTAGAATGCTTTTTCGAAGACTTTTTCTTTGAACTGCTTTCCTCTTCAGTCTCTCGAGGTTTTTTCCTCGCACTTTTTTCAATTTCTTTCATCTTTTTATTCTCCTCGTCAATTCTTTTCATTGTCTCCATCTCTTGCTTCTTTTTACGCTCCGCATCCTTCTTCTTCCAAGAAGACACAATATCTTCTCCACTCTCAGCATCCGAGCTACTCAACCCATCCGACAGCTCAGTGGGAAGGGGCTTCACTTTCTTCGAACTTTTCTTCGGCTTTGAATCAGATTTTCTTGGCTTATCCGACTTTTTCTTTTCTTTCTTTATTCTTTTTGGAGGAGGTGCTTCCACATCTGAAGCTTCGGACCCACTATCCTCCGGACTCTCGCTCCGGATCTTTTTCTTCTTAGAGGGCTTAACCATCACCCCGGCATCTGGAGCAACATATTCATCCGCGCTTGACTCGTTATCGGAACTTTCTTCATCTTCGTCATCAAAATCTTCCTCCACGGCCGCCGTCTCTTCCTCTGTTCCTTGAGGTTCCTCATCACTCTGAGCTTCTTCTTCCCCTTCCACTTTATCCTCTACCACAGCGCTCCCACGTCCACGGAACATCACGGTCGGATCGTTTTCAATTTCCCAAAGCCCGTCATTGAAGAATGGCCTAGGCCTTGGGTGTCCATACTTCTCCTTATAATCCTCATACGGGTAAACCTCATGCGCTGCTAAAAACCCCGTTTCGTGAGTCCCGAAGAAAAATATTGGATATTTTCTTGCGGGTGGTTTAACAGCCCCTTCTGGTAAATCGTCTATACGGGCTGGCCAGTGAGGGTAGCCCTTCATTTTTGCGAATATAAGATCCCCAGCATTATATTGCATTGAGTTTTTACCCGATTTCTTTGGCATTTTAGTTCATTAGTAAACGACAACGTATTTACTACCAAACTCTGTATAAAACAAACGATTTTAGCCAAAATACCGCAAAGTGTTAAAAATAAGGTTCTCATAAACGTTAAACAAGATATTTTAAATCTTAACACATATGAGTAACTGAATTTAAAAGGTTTTTCTCATATAAACAAATTTGCTCTAGATTTGCAATCGATAAAATACATTTCCACATTACGACCCTCCTCTCATCCATTATAATGCGATCGGCGTTTGCCGCTTTTTCCATAGAAATAAATGAATGCTTTTAATTAATGAAGACCAGAGTCATAAACAGACTCACACCTATTTAATGTGTTGTATATTACATTAGATTTTGGTGGTAAATATTTCACTATATGCTTAATTAAACGGTTGTTTATTCCAGAGTCGTATAAACACCGAGTAGTCCAACTGCCGTCGATGTGTGTCCAAAATAGAGCAAAAGTGGTGACTTTGACAATGGGTTTAAACGAACTTGTTACGTTTTTTTTTGTGTTTTCCTATTGTGGGAAGGTGTAAAACAGCTTCTATTTACCTTACCAAACATTTTTTAGAAAAAATGTATAAATTTAGCCGCATTAAATGACTAAAATGTCCCAAATCAACCGCTTCTAATTCTAATTTTTGACTTTTTTGACACAGAAAACAAATAACACATGTTTTTTACATTTTTCAACCTTTAAATTTGTTTTCAGGCCCAAGTTTTTCTGTAATTTACCGAAAAACATACATTTTCCCTATACCTACTGTGTTATTTTGGACCCAAATTGCCGTTCAATTTGTGTTTTACGTAACGATGGGTTGGACTACTCGGTATTTCTATGGCTCTGGTTTATTCCACATGCTCTAGTGCAATTTTACACGAATTAGCTTTTGCGCAAATTCACTGCGATTAACACAACGGAAACAGAACTCGAATTCTGTACATCGAAAATATATAGTAGATTGGGGTAAAAGGATGCATGTTTTCATTCTCTTGTATCAATCCATTTGGTAGAAACAAGGAATATTTACAGAATTACATAACCGTATCCTCACGACTCTAAAAGAACGTTGTTAATTGTTAAAAACACGATTAGGAAATATGGGATAATATGTGCTAACGGTATCTCATCTTACCCTAAAGTAATTTGCTTTTTCGCCACCTAAAAAGTGCCAACTATATAGACAAAGAAACAACAAAACACTCTGAGATTGGCTGCTAACAGTTGGTGCGGTGCGAACCTTTACCGACAGCGCTATGCTGCAGGGAAAAAAGCAAGACGCCCAAACTTTTGCGTTCACACTGAGCAGTAGAGTTGCTGGTCTTCTGGACTTAATAGTACATTAGTTTTATATAAGCTGGTTAGCCCTCTCGAACTATAGTTGTAGCCCTAGTTCGTGTCTAAACATGTTTATATGCGGACTCTGATTGTAGCTGGTTAGCCCTCACGAAGTGTAGAAATACGAATTCTCGCCTTGTAATATATACGAAACTTTTGTGGACCTATAAAAGTACTACAGTTCTAAGTTTAAAACTAGTTCGTCAGCGCTGCACAAGTATAGCTTCAAATACGTGTACGTTCACACGTATACAGTTACATATAGTGCAGGTTAGTTCAACTGTCGCTTCTAAAAATTATATTATCCGATTCAGACACATATGATACGAGATGTTACTAATTCAGTTTTCATTCATTCATTCATTCATTCAGTTATGCAAAGTTTAAACTTTATAATGGCGCAGTGCTGTGGGAAAAGATGGGATATAGTTAGCACCTAAATTTCATATTTCATAATCTTGTTTTTAATAATTAACAACGCTCTTTTAGAGCCGTGACGATACGGTTTATTCCACATTTCCGTCCGCCACCCTGACGTAGTCTTGCCGAATGGTAAACAGAATTGGCACAAAAATAAATGTTTTTATATACCAGATGAGTCAAAAAGTTCATAATAATAATGTAGTAGGGTGGGGGAAGACAAAACACGGAGGTGTCCTATCTTCCCCCACCCTACTATATATATCTAATCTTATAATAACTCGTGGATTTTTTAGACCCATAGCTCTTAACTATAAGCTAATGGTATTCTGGTTATATGGCTGCTCCCTTAGTAAACCAAGGAAGAACTCAAGATGTAAAGCAAGATTGAGTTCAAGATGCAGCTGGAACAATTTAACCTCAAAAGCTCTTTCCTGCAATTTAGCGAAACGATGCAGAAACTATTTCAAAAAAACGGAAACATTTTCAATATCCCGCCATTGCTTTCGGATTCTGAGGAAATCTACTTTATTGTATGGAAAAGTATTTCGTATTTTGTTCATGTTTTGTCGATTTAGATTTATTCTGTGTAAAATTGCATTTACTGCGTTTCGTATTTCGCGAAAACTTATGGACTCTTTAGAGCCAAAGAAATATAAGTTGTGTGCAATAAAATGAAATTTCAATAAAATGATGTGTAATTTATTTTTCATGTTGTGACGATAAAACTGCAGAAATAGAATTGTCTATAAGTCACTACTTAGCAACGTTAGACTTTAAGCCGATGTTTAACACGTCTTATGGTTGTTGGTTTTGCGGGTCTCAAAACTGTTCGAGATATAAAAAAAATATAATTGACTTGGAAGATATTCCGCGCCGGGGTATAGTGGTTAGCGCGCCTGCCTGTAACCTCATTTTAATATGATTATCAATGTTAATCAGTACCAAATTACGTAACAATGGTGTAATCGACCAAGTATACTTGTGGAAATCAGAGGTGTAATAAAATTTTCAACAAAAAATATTTTTCATGCATTTAATTGATCGACTGTCGTGTATTAATTCAATCTTCGTATTCGAGGTAATCAGTTAAATACATAGTGGGGTGAGAGAAGATCAGGGCACTTTTTTGTTCTATTTTTCGACATCTTTGGTAATAAAAAAAGAAAAACATATAAAACCTTTTTTCACGATTCCTATACAACGTTGTTAATCGTTAAATACTGTAATAATATGTGCTAAAGGTATCCCATTTCCCCCCACATAATATACATTTAGTTTAATATACATTATACATTCCCAAAGTTGGATGAAATTTGACACGGTAAGATAAAAGCTGGAAAATAAACTCAGATATTCTTAAGCATGCTTGATGCGGCTCAAAGTAGAAGCAGGAAATATCAATTTGAAATATATGTTTATAATTAATTTGTCCCTAGCAACCATATATTTTGTCCCTACCAACCGAAATTTATCCCTAACAACCGTATTTTGTCCCTAGCAACCATATTTGTCCCTAGCAACCATATATATTGTCTCTAGCAACCATATTTTGTCCCTAGCAACCATATTTTGTCCCTGGCAACAATTTTTGTCCCTAGCAACCGTATTTTGTCCCTAGCAACCATATATTTTGTCCCTAGCAACCGTATTTTGTCCCTAGCAACCATATATTTTGTCCCTAGCAACTGTATTTTGTCCCTAGCAACCATATATTTAATATTTTGTCCCTAGCAACCATATGTTTTGCCCCTAGCAACCGTAATTTTTCCCTAGAAACCGTATTTCGTCCTTAGCAACCATATTTTGTGCCTAGCAACCGTATTTTGTCTTTAGCAACCATATATTTTGTTCCTAGCAACCGAAATTTATCCCTAGCAACCGTATTTTGTCCCTAGCAACCAAATTTTGTCCCTAGCAACCATATATATTGTCTCTAGCAACCATATTTTGTCCCTAGCAACCATATATTTTGTCCCTGGCAACAAATTTTGTCCCTAGCAACCATATTTTGTCCCTAGCAACCATATATTTTGTCCCTAGCAACCGTATTTTGTCTTTAGCAACCGTATTTTGTCCCTAGCAACCATATATTTTGTCCCTAGCAACCGTATTTTGTCCCTAGCAACCATATATTTTGTCCCTAGCAACCGTAATTTATCCCTAGAAACCGTATTTTGTCCTTAGCAACCATATTTTGTCCCTAGCAACCATATATTTTGTCCCTAGCAACCGTATTTTGTCCCTAGCAACCATATTTTTGTCCCTACGGTTGCTGTCCCTAGCAACCGTATTTTTTCCCTAGCAACAGTATTTTGTCCCTAGCAACCGTATATTTTTTCCCTAGCAACCGTATATTTTGTCCCTAGCAACCGTATTTGTCCCTAGCAACCGTATATTTTGTCCCTAGCAACCATATTTTGTCCCTAGCAACCATATATTTTGTCCCTAGCAACCGTATATTTTGTCCCTAGCAACCATATTTCGTCCCTATTTTTTCCCTAGCAACAGTATTTTGTCCCTAGCAACCGTATATTTTTTCCCTAGCAACCGTATTTGTCCCTAGCAACCGTATATTTTGTCCCTAGCAACCGTATATTTTGTCCCTAGCAACCGTATTCTGTACCTAGAACCTAGAAAACCATATATTTTGTCCCTAGCAACCGTATTCTGTACCTAGAAACCATATTTTGTCCCTAGCAACCATATATTTTGTCCCTAGCAACCATATTTTATCCCTAGCAACCATATATTTTGTCCCTAGCAACCGTATATTTTGTCCCTAGCAACCATATTTTGTCCCTAGCAACCGTATTTTGTACCTAGCAACCGTATATTTTTCCCTAGCAACCATATTTTGTTCCTAGCAACCATATATTTTGTCCCTAGCAACCATATTTTGTCCCTAGCAACTATATATTTTGTCCCTAGCAACAATTTTTGACCCTAGCCACCGTATTTTGTCCCTAGCAACCATATATTTTGTCCCTAGCAACCGTATTTTGTCCCTAGCAACCATATTTTGTCCCTAGCAACCGTATATTTTATCCCTAGCAACCATATTTTGTCCCTAGCAACCATATTTTGTCCCTAGCAACTAAATATTTTGTCCCTAGCAACAATTTTTGACCCTAGCCACCGTATTTTGTCCCTAGCAACCATATATTTTGTACCTAGCAACCATATTTTGTCCCTAGCAACCGTATATTTTATCCCTAGCAACCATATTTTGTCCCTAGCAACCATATTTTGTCCCTAGCAACTATATATTTTGTCCCTAGCAACAATTTTTGACCATAGCCACCGTATTTTGTCCCTAGCAACCATATATTTTGTCCCTAGCAACCGTATTTTGTCCCTAGCAACCGTATATTT